>NW_015622972.1:166224-212096 GCF_000320785.1 Rhodotorula toruloides NP11 | reverse complement strand
CTGTGGCCGGACGAGGACCTCGTGTCGTCGTGCGGGAGGAACCACGGGCGGACCCGCTTCGCGATGAGGTCGGCGTAGCTGGGTAAACGGAAGAGGGAGGATTAGCATTGAAGCAGGAGGATGGCGGAGGGACTAGACGCACTAGACGGGCGCGGGCAAGGAGACGGCCTTGTTCGTACGCTGGTACGAGTGGCAGAGCGAGTTGGCGATCTGCTCGACGTCGTCGGTGCTACAGGTGGGATCCGTCAGCGCGAGCTGTCGGAGGTGGAGGAGAGCCAGACGCACGACAGGCCGTGCTCGTCGTGAAGCACGACGTAGCGAGTAGGGCGTGTAGTCCCGATCAAGGCACGGTGCGCCGCGCCGTAAACATCGAAGCCTGCGGCGCCCAGCCGTCAGTACGAGCATGAGGAGAGACGAGGAGCTCACGCACTACGCGGGTCGGTGACGCCGCCGTCGAAGAACGTGCCGGGCGGGATGTTCGACACCTGCCTGCCGTCGTCGACGAAAGCCCTGATGTGGTGACGCTTGACCGTCGCGATGACCGTGAGCTGTCGAACGCATACAATCGTCAGCGTGAGCGATGAGCCCCGAACAACCTCGTGATCTCACCTCCGGGTTCCACGCATCGAGCGCTGGGCCAAAGAGCTTGCGCATCTCGTCGTCGGTCTTGAAGCGGCGCAAGGCCTTGTGGAAGGCGTCGACTTCGACGGCGATGACCGTCGCGAACTCGCCTTCCGAGACTCCGTCGCGGAACATCAACATCGAGACGGGAGGGAGAGCGCAGAGGGAGAGGGCGCGGCGGCGGAGAAGGGACTGTTCGACCAGAGTCTGAGTTCGAGGAGAGCGTCGCGAGAGCGGGTCAACGCACCAAGACCATCTCCTCGAGGTTCGTGATCATCTCCTGCTTCTTGGGTCGGGCACCCGCGGCTGTCAACGAGGGTCTTTAGCGCGAGGTCTGCGACTTGGAAGCTCGAGGGACGTACAGGCGGCGGCAGGCGTCGGCTCGAGAAGTCCCTGGACCGAGATCGTCTCCTCATAACGAACGTTCGCGGCGTGCATCGAGGCAACGACGACGGCGACGGAGGGCTGGTCCGGCTCATGGGTGAGGTCGGCGCCGAAAATCATCGGCGTCTTCTCGCGGAGGAAGCCGCCGACGGTGTCGCGGTCGAGACGGTAATTAATGCCACCGAGCTTGCCGTTGATTTTCATCCCGCAGTTCATCATCATCTGCACGCCCGTCGTGCGCAGCTTCGACTGCTGGATGGCTTGACTGGCGATTCCCTGGCAGGTCGCGGAGCGCTTAAACTCGCTGTAGTCGGGCGAGTTGGCTTCGGTGAAAAGCCTGCGAACGTGGAATACAGGCGTCAATGCGGTCGCAGGGGAAGCCACCAGTTCTGAACGACGCACCAGAAGATGATGTCGGGCGTCCTCCCGAAGAAGTTCCTCGCCTGCCCGACCGCAGAAGTGACGGTCCGCGCGGGGTCGGTGCCGGGGCGACGGACGAAGAAGACGTCGCGAGTGAACCGCGAGGGGCGATCTTTGAGGTCCATGCCTGCAAGCGTGCGAAGGAGAGGTGAGCGATCGTCAGGGTCGAGAGGGAAGCGTTTGAACGCACCGAAGCTGGCGGCGCCGCGGAAGAGGGCGTCGAGCCAGGTCTCGACAGCTTGGATGTCGCGCTCCGAGGGGACGACGACGACGAACGAGCTGAGGCTTGCGCCGGCGATGAAGTTCTCGGCGGCGAAAGTGCCCCTGACGTTCATCCTCCACTCGCCGTTCGCCGGGTCGACGTGCGTCCACTGCTTCTCGCGTTTGTCGCCCGGGCGGAAGGTCGAGTCCTTGTACTCGATTGCGGGCGGCGGAAGGATGCGAGCCTGAATCACCTTCGGCACCGGGGCGATCTGGACGCCGAAGCTCGCGAGGCTGCGGAGCGGCAAGTCAGCGAAAGGATTTACGAGAGCGGCGAGACGAAGACGCACTGAGGCTCGACGACCGTGCGGTAGACGTCCCTGCGGACGCTGAGGATGGCCGCAAGCTTTTGCGGCGGGCTGGGAGGGCGGGCGCGAGGGTCAGTTCAGCCAGTCCTCGACGTTCGAACGCGAGGCGACGCACAGGAGAGTCGCGAAGTCAGAAGCCCTGCCCTGCTCGAGCGGCGAGAGACGCTTGAGGTACTTGTTCCCCTCGTCAATCCAGAGCATCTCGAGAGGGTACACAATGTTGGGGCGGACCTCGACGAGGGGGAAGTCGGGGTACTGCAGGCGGACGCCGAAGTGCTTCTCCATGTACGTCTCGACGTTGGTCTCGCCGTCGTCCGCGATGAAGAGGTGGTCGCAGGGGCGCTTGTCGAGGATGCCTCGCCCGCGGATCCTCAATCTAAGCGGCGGCGCTCCGTGTCCGCGACGAACCGTTACCTCGATCTTCTTGCAGATGAGCCGGTTGATCCTGGTCACGAGTTGGCCGTCCAAGCGACCGACGACGAGTGCTTTGAGGCCGTTCCGCACGTTCCTACCATTCGTCTCGCAATAGGAGGCGGCGAAGTCGACCATCGTGCCGGGCTTGAAAAAGGCCGTCGACGTCGTGTGGAGAGTGACCTGGAGGCCGCGCTTCGCGACCTCTTGGCCGGGCTCCTTGACGCTTTCGCAAGTGCGGACGCTCTGGAACCAGCCGCGGAGGAGCTCGATGTAGCCGTTGAGGCGGACGCTCTCCTTCTTGATGCCGCCGCCGAGGCGTTGCGCGGCCGAGTCGGTCGGGAAAAACGACGTGCGAGTGCCGAAGAACTCGGCGGACGGGCCTTGCGAAATGAGCGTGTTGAGCGCCTGGAGTGCCTCGGCGACGTGGTCGAAGCGGAAGCTGCCGGTGCCGGAGTAGTAGGAGCGGAGCGAGGCGAAGGGGAGAGGGTTGACGTCGGAGATTTTCACCGTGAAGGTCATGCGAGGACGGTCAGGGGCGGGAATGCCGGAGATCTGCGCGAGGTGAAAGCGTGAGTGAGGATAGAAAGCGTCAGCGTCAAGAAGGTCCATCACTCACGCAGATGACGCCGTCGCCGGGGTCAGGCAACGGCCTCTTCGTGTAGGCCGCCGCCCTGCCATCGAAAGCGGGACGGATGCCGCCGAAGTGCGTCGGCTTCGCCGCCTCGCGACGCTCGAGCTCTTGCCAAACGAGCCGGAGGACGCTCTTGGAAGGCGCGCCGCGAGAAGCGCCGTCGTTTGCTTGGGCGTCGGTGCGGTCGTCAGCGGTGATGTCGACCTGCGGGCGCCGATTGCTCCAGCGTCAGCATGAGAGGGGGGTCGGCAATTACGAAGCGCACGCACCTTATACCTGTACCACTCGCTGTCGTTCTCCGAGATGGTCAAGTCGAAGCAGTTGCTCGTGAGCAAAATAGACTTCGCCGGCCTGCGCGCAAGCTTGCCCGGTCAGCTCGGCCCAACACGTTCCAGTGAGACTGTCCGACGCACTCGGACACGATGTAGTGCGGGCGAGTGAGGGGCTCAGGCATAGCTGCCTGTCCGAGAGTGACTTGCTTGGCGGCGACAGTGACGGGCCTCGTCGTGAGTGGCTGGCTGGGCCGCGGCGGAGACTGTTGACGAGGTGCCCCACCCTGCTGCTGCCCTCCAAAGCCTCCTCCGCCTGCTCCGCCGCGACCTGGCCCTCCCCCTCCTCCTCGTCCTCCTCGTCCTCCTCGACCGTTCCACCCCGCGCCGCGTCCCCTGGACGGATAGGATGGTCCACCGCGACCGTACATGTCGTTTGGAGCGTCGATAGTACGAGTCCGCGAGGTGGAGCGAAGATTGAACGGGGAGAGAGAGAGAGCTTCCCCGCCTCTCAAGATGTCAAAGTCTCGTTCATGTTGACATCTCCGGGGAGGCGAAGCGGGCGTCGTACGACGTCTGTATGTTGTCGCATGAGCGCGTAAGGCTCTCCGATGGGCTGCGCTCACCGCAAGCGCAAGCTGAAAGCAATTCAGGAAGGTCAAATCCCTCGAGAACGCTTCACTCGCTCGCTTCGTCGTCTCGGCGAGTCCGTCCGCTCAAATGCGAGTCCTGATGGTTGAGAAGAGCACGCCGAGTCGAGAAGTCGGGCAGCGCCGGGCGAGGATGGCGGAGAGACGCTGCGAGAGCAGCAGCGAGACTTCAGAGGAAGTCCTGGTGAATACGTACGCCGCGACCATCGCGTGCTCGTGCCAACCGTGCGAGTACTCGACGACCCTGGAGACAGCTCACGAGCCTCGCCGGAGGGTCAGCGCCGCAAAAACTCGATCAGTAGGAGTACCGCCTGAGCTTTCAAGGACGCCGGAAGCCAGCGAACCGATGAGGCCGCGTTTGCTGGCGAGAATATCAACGCTGCGCAAACTGCGCGCAGAGAAGCGGCCCAGGTTATCTCGCATGAGACGAAGAAATCAGAGGAGAAGGAGACTCACTTCAATCTCCGCGCCCTTCTGTAACAAGCATACATCTCGTACTCCTCCTCAGAACCTCCTTGCTCACATCCGTGCGCTGCTGTCGTGTGAGAGACCTGATCGCCGAGCTCTGCGTGCAAGAGGATTTCACCGACAGGGAGCGATGTCTCGAGCGAGGGATAGCGAGTAAACGCACCGAAGAGGACCACCTCCCCGTACTTGACCGCGAACACGGCTACGCAGAGATGTAGAGGAGGTCAGCGCGATTCTCGAAGAAGCGGAAAGCAGAGACTCACGAACGCCTGGCCTTCAGAGGCTGCGGCCGCACAGCTCCGGCACCCTCCACCTGCAGCTAAAGATCGCATTCGTGCCAGCGTTAAGCCCGCTCCTAAGCGCGCTGCTCTGCGAGGGGAATAAAGATGGTCACTAGGTTCCTCAGGTGTCTAAAGGGGTCACGCGGCCGTCAACGCTTCCTACATACCTTGAGTACATACCAGGCTGACTGTGTGATTCTACTCGGGATTGCCTGCGTTTGCACAGGACGTGCAGAACCATAGGGAGATGAGCGAGATCCGACAAGCCTCGTGGCGAGAAGTCACCGTTACCGTATATGCAGCATGCTCGCCTTACTCGACCTTCGCAATACTCCCCGTGCGAGCCTTCTGACGAGTTGTACGCGCACGGACGAAGTTGGCGACGAGGGCGACGAGGGCGAGCAGGAGAGGCCAGGCGACGTCGGTGAGAAGCGACTGCGCCCAGCTCGTGTGGCATTGGATGCAGGCCATTCCTAGCAGTGTCTGGAGTAGCGGTAAGCGTCTCTAGCAGTAAGCGAGCGCGTTGTTGCCGCTCAACCTCATCGTCGAGGAGGGCGACACAGGTTGAGCGACGACCACAATCCATCAACTCGCTGTAAGGGTCTGAAGATGCGCTGCAGGGCTCCAATACTCCCCAAGCAACCACAGCTTCGAGCTGCCCGCCCTTCCCGCTCGCCTCGACTCGCTCCAGTTCCTCCTCCCGATCTTCATCAGTTGGACGAACAGGCTCGCGACCGGCAGCTTGCGGCGGACTCGAAGCTGGCGAAAAGAGTTTGCAGTGGTGTGTTTATTCGGAGCAGCTGCTCACGCAACCGACGCAGGATCGGCCGGCCCGCTTCGACCTCGACGCACCTTCCTTCTCCCTCGACCTGCCCCTCGCTCGCGCCTCGCCCGGGGCTTTGCGTGCGAACGTGGCCACGTTGCTACTGTATGAAGCTTCGACCTACTATTGAGGTGCTCACAGAAACCGAGTGGGTACTTTCGGACCTGGCTCGGTTGTGCTGGTGTTCGCTCCTCTTGCCGCACCGGACAGACATGCGATGCGGGTGCGCGCACGGTGCATAATCACGCCTCGCGATACACCTGAATCTTCGGCGCCCGCAGTCCTCCCGCCTTCTCGCACCCCGTTGCCGTTTGAGGCGTACTCAAGCTCGCCCTGCCCGCAGCACGTACAAGCTCATCCGCCGAGCGCTTCTTGGAGGTTCCCGTTTGCAGTCCACTTGACGAAGCAGACGACGCAGGCGACCCCGGACCACAACAAGCAGTCGTCGCTCGACAAGGAATGGACGGCTCGTTCTTCGACTCGAACGGGATGGGATCTGATGCTCGCGACAGGTGTAGTGCGTCCCGTTCTCACTCCTCGAGCTCTGGAAGCAATGCCTGACCCTCCGCTTTCGCTTTGAACAGTCCGGGACGCGAAGGGCCTCGGCAAGGACGGTTACGACCAGACTAGTGTGCTCCCTCTCGCTCAACGCGCGCTGTCCAAGTTCAGCTGACCTTCTATCGTCTGCGCAGGCTTCAACAAGGACAGCAAGAACCGCAACGAGGCGTTCGAGTGTCGCTTTTCTTCTCGCTTTACTCTCGCTGACCATCCCTCATCCTCGCACAGGCCTCGCTCAGCGCGGCTACGACGCCTCGGGCGAGTACGTCATGTCGACGTCACAAGCGGGAGCTATCGACGCGAAAAGCGGGAGTTATCGCGCAACATTCGGGTCGAACCTTTCCTCGACAGTCGTCTCTCCTCACTGCTTTCGCTTCTCCCTTCCTCCCCCTCTTCTCACATGTGCCGCCCGTTCCAACCGCGGTGCGGGATCCTCCTTTCTCTCCGTCGTAGCTCTTTGTCGTGCATTGTTCGTTGGAACGCAGCTTTCGCTCCTCGTCTGGCGACTTCTCCTCCGTCACTCTCGCCCTTTCTATTCAGCTTGTTCCTTCTTGCGTGCAAGTGAGCCCCGTGCGCTCGTAAGCCCAATCATCGACCATTTTCCAACCATTGTCGCCGACCCGCTCCTCCTCCTAGTCCCTCTGCCCTTCCTCCCTCTCTTCACGCCTGCCCAAGCTTCTTAGCTCGCAATCCGTCGGCTCTCTGACCTCACACCTTCCTGCACACGCGCACACCAGATCTCGCCGCCCTCTCCCCTCTGCACCTCCCACGATGGCAGCTCGTCACCGCATCTCCAACCGAACCTGGCTCGCCATGCTCTCCGTTGGCGTAGCTCTTCTAGGCTTCTCGTCGTACTCGGCGATGGGCGCGGCAGCACAGTCTGTCCCCGAGTCGACCGCTGGCTTGAAGATTGGTTCGTCTGCCCCACCTCATCGCGATGAACACCTAAAGACTGACGAGATGCTCGCACAGACACGACGTACAAGCCCACGCCGTGCTACATCAAGTCGCAGAAGGGAGACTCGCTGTCTATGCACTATGACGGCCGCCTCGACTCTGGCAAGGAGTTCGACAGTTCGAGGAAGAGGGGACAGCCGTTCGTCTTCACGCGTGCGTAAAGGGGCTCCCTTCATACTCTCTTCAGCGTGCTGACCCGCGCACTTCAAGGGCAGTCGGCAAAGGCATGGTCATCAAGGGTTGGGACAATGGCCTCCTCGACATGTGTCCGGGCGAGAAGCGTACGCTCACCATCCCTCCCGAGCTTGGCTACGGCTCGCGAGGAGTTGGCCCCATTCCCGGCGGTGCGTTGCTCTCTGTACTTGGCCCGCCTTTTCGAGGCGTCTCCGCCCCTCGCGCCTTCGCCTCGCCGTTCTCTCCGTCCTCTGCATGATTGACTGACGCGTTTGCATGCACAGGCGCTACATTGGTCTTCGACGTCGAGCTGCTCGACATCAAGAACCGCAAGCCGGGCAAGGAGGAGCTGTAGACGAGCTGGAGATTCGTTCACAACTCGCTTCCCGCAATCTTACTTCTCTCCCGCAAGTCTTGAGCCGACTCTTGACGAGTCGATGTAGTTTGAGAGCATCCTGAGCAGTAAGGAGAGAACTGGCGGAGTACCGCTTGAGAGAGGGGGTCCTTCACGACTTTGACCTCGACCGCAACACTCGCTCATCTCGCCGAAGCTTGTCGACAAGCTGCACGCTAGCTTTGGACTCCCTCTACCGCAACCGCACACGCTGCAGCGCCCGCCGTCGTTGTCTACCCGCCTCGCCCACTTCATCAGTTCCAGGTTGACATCGTCCACAACTCGGTACAGAAGGTGCCAGCGCTCGTGCAGTGAGCCCGGTACGCTTCCTTGTGCTACTCGAGGCTTCCTCGAGCGCGCGCTGACTCCCAGTGACCTGTGCAGCTCCACCCGACCGCGCTTCGCCATGTCCTCGAACGCTCCGCCAGTCTGCCGCTTCTTCCAGCAAGGGCGCTGCCAATTTGGTGCAGACTGTCGAAACTCGCATGGCAACATCCCCACGAAGGGCAACCCGAATCCAGCGGGCGCTTCCTTCAGGTGAGCCTCCTCCGCCGCGCGACTCTTGCAGCAGACCTGACCTTCGCCACGCAACAGCCGAGACAGCATCAAGACCGACTTGACGACCGAACGACCGCGATATGTGCTCTCGTCGTACGGACCGGGCAAGGGAGAGGCGAGCGTTGTCAAGGGGCTCGATGTCAGCCCGGAGGAGCTGCGCGTCCAGTTCTACGCGGCGCGAAGCCAGAACAACCCGTCTCTCTACGTGCGTACTCGCTTCCTCGAGACCGAATCGGTCTGACAGTACTTCTCCCGCAGCCCGAGCAAGACCTCGCGCAGAAGGCGGAAGCTGCCGTCCAAAACATCTTGTCGAACCTCGACCAAGCCTACCAGTTCGCCATCACCCAATCCTCGTCTTCTGCCAACGCCGATGCGTCGACATCTTCTACCCCTGCGCCGGCAACCCCCTTCGGCAGTCCTGCAGCGGCTACACCTCAACGAACAGGTTTCGGTGCTTTCGGTGCGGCTCCCGCGACACCAGCTGCACCCTCTGCGTTCGGCGGTGCGGCTTCGACAACTCCATTCGGCACTCCTGCATCGTCGAGCAGCGCGTTTGGCGCATTTGGCCAGGCAGCGAACAAGCCGTCTGCCTTCGGATCGACCACCGCGTTTGGCTCGAGCGGGAGCGCACCGGCGGGAGGGTCTGCTTTCGGTAGCGGAGGTGCATCAGGGTTCAAGCCTGCGACGGGTTTCGGCGCAGCAACCACGACAAGCGGGGCGGGAGGCGGTTTCGGAGCGTTTGCCGGCGGAGCAGGAGGGAGCGGTACGACGGGGACGAGCGCGTTCGGCAGTTCAGCAATTGGCGCAGGAGGGAATGCCCCGAAGCCTGCGTTCGGCTCGTCTGCGTTCGGCTCAGGCGGAACGACCTCGACGACGACGCCTGCCTCAGGGTTCGGTGCGCCTGCCTTCGGCTCATCTACGACTCCAGCATTCGGCTCGTCCAGCTTTGGCAGCACATCAGCATTCGGTCAACCCGCAGCAACCGGTTCAGCATTCGGCCAGTCTGGCTTTGGCGCCGCCGCCAGCTCGACAACACCCGCTAGCGGCTCAGCATTCGGCGCGTTCGGTTCGGCGCCAAAATCAGCGAGCACGGCGCCTGCTGCAGGAGGGGGAGGCTTCGGGGCGTTCGCTGCGGGAGGCACGTCTGCGCCCGCGACGACTACGCCAGCTTTCGGACAGAGCGCGTTCGGCTCGGGCGGGGCTGCGCCTTCGACGAGCGCGTTCGGCGCAGGTGGAACAACGACGGGCGCATCGTCGTTCGGAGCGAGCGGAACGACAAGAGCGAGCGCCTTTGGCTCGGGAGGAACGGCGGGAAGCGCGTTCGGTGGTGGAGGGACAGCAGGCGGAGGGTTCGGCGCGTTTGGGGCTGCGAAGCCGGCTGCTCCTGCCGCTACTTCGCCTTTCGGAGCGGCCAATACGGCGACGTCTGCGACAACAACGCCCGCCGCGGGCGCTTTCGGATCTGGCGGTTTCGGTGCATTCGGCAGCGCCCTGAGCGCGCCAGCAGCTTCCTCGGCCCCGTCAGCACCGTCAGCCTTCGGCCAATCCACCTTCGGCGCTTTCTCCCAGCCAGCCGCTGCGCCAGCTGCTCCGAACGCGACGAAGGACCCGTACGCCGCACTCGACGAGAAGAAGGAGCGATCAAACGAGGAGATGGCGCTATGGAAGGCGGAGAGGTTCACTTGGGGAATGATCCCGGTCAATGCGCCGCCGGTCGAGGTGCGATAGCCGGGAGCGCCTGTGAGTGCAGTCTGACGGTCTTTGGCTTCCTTCGAGGATGCTGACGTGGGTTGCTCTCACAGGTCACCTTCATCCTCGCTCCGCACCGCTCATCCTTGTTGTCGTCGCCATCCTCTGGCAATCTTAGTCCAGCGGTTCTCTCGTCTCCTCGCCCTCATCTAAACAAAGAGAGTGTCCCTGGCACGTAAGAAAGCGAAGAGAGAACACAGGCGAGTACTACAGGATGAGGTTGGCGGAATCTTCAGCTTTTTTTTCCGCCTGAGCCGCAGAGGGAGACTTGGCCGACGACGACTGAACCTTCCTGTCTTCCGTGACTGCGGGCGGGCTTCGTCAGCGCAGAAGCAACGTCGTGAGGCGCTTGGAACGTACTCTTGACCGTTGTATTATCCCTGGAACCAAGGTCAAACCCAAACCCGCCTCCATTTTGACCGAGCCAGCCCTTTATGCCGTACGGGAGACACGCCTCTATGTAGAAGACGCGAGTCGTATCGTAGTCGAGCTTGAATGATTCAGAGATTGAGACGTGAGCTCCTTCGGCTGCGAAGGCAAGCGTCAGGATAGCCGAGAGCAGGAGGCCAAGGGGGACGAACGAGTCTTGACGAGAGCCTTGTTCTTGAGGGCAAAGTCGAAGCCGGCTGTGAGATCCACGCACGCAATCAGCGCTACGCCGCCGTCAAACACGGGCGCCTGAAGCGAGAGAAGGGGACGCACCTGAAGCACCGTACACGTCCCGCATGCAGACCTGCTTCTGGCCCTCGCGCTGAAGCTTCCACCTCCTGCTATCAAAGTGGATCTTGCCCTCCGCGTCTGTCGAGTAGGGACTAGCGGGGAGAATGGAGGGCGAGTCGGTGGAGGGAAGCGGGTCGAACGGCGAAGCGGGGCGGAGGAACGGCGCCGGACCGCCAGGAGGGACTGCGAGCGACTCGTAAAGGTCAGTCAAAACTGTCTCAAGGGCGGGCGAGACGGGAGGAAGCGGGACTCGCCGATTACAATAGGCGAGGCGAAGACAGCGAGGACGAGCGCGAGCAGGTAGGCGGCGAGGGGGGCGAGGCTGAACATGACCGTCGAGAAACCCTGGCGCTGCTGTAGCTCTGGCCGGAGGAGACAGAGCAGGTGAGGGAGAAGAGCGAGGGAGAGAGGCAGCAGCGGGACATCGCTTGGTCTCGCAGCTCTTCTCACCCCGCCGGTTGAGTCCAGGGGCATCTCAGCACTTGCGATGGCCTCTACGCTGCTAGATGTCAGCCCACGCGACGAGACGAGCGAGAAAGTCGAGGACAGGCGGGACCTTCCCAAGGCGTCAACGAAGCGGCAACAACACGATAGATACAGCACGAAATACCACCCAGCTCACACAGAACCGCTACTGGCCCTTCTCGTAGCCTCCGCCGCTCGCACTAGCTCCTCCAAGACCCGCCTGATCTCGCCTCCCTCTTCCGCTCCCCGGAAGAACTTGACTTTCGCGCCGCCTTCGCCCGCACCCTGACCCGAATGGATGAAAGTCCCGCGTCCCGCACCGAGTCGTACGAGGAAGAGAGACGAAAGCGGGATCGAGGTTGTCTGGATCATATGAGCGGTGAGGCCGGAGACGAAGGAGGAGGACGAGTCGGCGGTGAGTGATGGGAGGATGGCGGGTGGGAGGGTGAGCGTCATGGTGGAGAGGCCCTCTCTGGCAATGTTGGGAGGGAAGGCAAAGGTCATGTTTGTTGCGAGGGCGGTCTCGTCTGTCGAGGCTGTCTCTGCCAGCGAACGATCGCGATGGAGGACGAGCGCCTGGAGGAGGTCGAGCATACGAGGCGGAGGAATGCGGAAGGGATGAATGAGGGCATCGAAGCGGGTCGAGAGGAAGGTCGAGAAGAGGTGGACGGCGGCAGGAACAGCGGACTTGACGAGCAGGAGGGAGAACGAGTTGCTGGTCGCGTGCGGAAGGAAGACGAAGGTCGACGTGCGCTGAGTCCTGGCGCTTCTGCTCTTGCTCGTCGATGGGCAGTTGTCGCTGCCTTCGCCCAGCTCGATCTCGACCATGACCGGTCTTGCACCGTCCTTGCCGAGGAGCGGGACGTCGACATAGCCCGCCTCGACTCGCTTGGTGCGCTTGATCCTTCGGCCAGTGCGAGAGCTTCCCGTTGCCTCGAGAGCTAGTTGCTGCGAGATGTAGGCTTGGAGGGATTGTGCGAACGAGGAGAATTGGGAGGACGAGGTCGACGACGAGGCGAGCGGTAGGGAGTGCAATCCGGTGGTCCTGTAGATACTGAAAGACTGCTGCAGGAGAGCATCTGCGCACAAAACGCGCTTGTTAAACTCGAGAGGGAGGGTATTGAGCGGAAGAGGGAGCGTACCCGCTTCTTTCCACGGTCGAGCGCCCTTAGCGGCCAATACAGCGCCCTCAGCAGCCTTTCCCTTCCCCTTGACGTCCTCAGCACCCCTGCCTGGCGCTGCGAGCGAGTTGACGGCCGAGGTTGACTGAAGGGCGAGACGGGGTCGCTTCTTCCACCTCGCAGGCGTGGGAGGGTGATCGGTTGGCCCGTATGGTGTGCATAGGTGTGTTGTAGGCATCTCAAGTCACGAACAAGCCGTCAGAGCGAAGTGAGCAGGTGTCCTTCTCCCAAGGACGGTCGAGGCAAGGGGGTTCGCGGTTCGCTCGTTACTCCCCGCTGTCATCGCTGGATTGGACTCGCTAGGCTCGATTTGTGCTCTGTAGTGGTCATTGGGGCTAACAGTGCCCGTCCACCGGTGCGTAGCGCGCCTCGTCCGCTCACTCACCCCCACTCACCACGCCTCATCTCTCCAGACAGCGATGTACTTCCCCTCGCCTCTGCCGACGACGCGGCTGTCCATATCGACGTCTGAAGTACCCGTCGGACCGTCGCCATCAGCGAAGACATCGGTCTACAAGACGCCAGGCCGCCCTTCAAAGGGCAAGTTCAAGGACTCGCTTGGAGGCGTGCAGGAGGAAGAGGGCGAGGAGATCCTCAGCATCGTTCGTGGACCGGAAGTCGGAGATGGCGAGAATGCGGGAGCGAGCCCGCAGACGCTCTGGGTTGCACTCGGGCGGGAGGAAGTGAGCGTCTGGAGCATCCGCGTGCGTTTCCTCCCGCTTTCCCGTGCTCTTTGCGCAAGCTGATGTCATGCAACAGCCCAAGGTCGTGCTCGCAAAGCTGCGCCGAACGCCCATCTCGCTGCGGACGCACGGCTCGAACGCCGCCGTTCACTTCCACGGTCCCTCTCGCCTCGTTGTCACGACTTCCTCAGGCCACCACCTGCTCTACTCATTTTCGCCGGTCGTCACGAATCCCAACAGAAAGGGAGCAAACGACGTCTATGTCCTGCCTGGCGGAGAAAAGGCGGCGCAGGCGTGGCCGAAGGGACCGGGCGAAGGACAAGCGCTCGAGGGCATCGTGTTGCGCGGCGAAGGCGAGCGAGGAATGGCTATTGGCGACGGCGTGGGCTGGTGAGTGTAGTTTCGGAAGCTTCCAGGAGCAGGGCTGACTTGCACATCACAGCGTCTGCGTCACGCCCTCCGACCTCCTCGTCGCTGTTCAAGACCCGCCCTCTCTCCGCGTCATCCCCTTTCCGAACATCTCATCCGAAGCATCAGCTTCGACGTCGCGCCTCCCTACCTTCGGTCGACCAGCACCACCTCCAGTTCAGCGAAGAGGCTCAGGTTGGGACAGCCTGCCCGCGGGACTGGCGGGTGAAGGCGAGTCTGAAGCGGTCGTCCTCGACGAGTGGGACTGGCTCGTCGGACGAGACAGAAAAGATGGTGCGCTCGTAGTTCCTGGCATTCCGCTGCCTATTGCTGACATCCTCCGCTTCTCAGTCAGCATCTCCACCCTGACCCCGCTGTCCGACTCTTCATCCGCCTCAAACGCCGCGCCACTTCCGCCTTACCGCACCCTCTCTCGTCAGTCATCCTATGCCTCGCTTTCGTCATACTCGCTTCATCCACCCGCCACGCCTCGACACGCCACGACCTTCATCATGACAACCTCGGACGGTCGCGCCTACATCGTCCGATGGGCACCTCCAGCCCCTTCACACGACGCTGCCACCCCTTTGTATACGCCGGCAGGCGCATCGACCGCTTCCCTACTTTCGCCTCTCTCGCCGACCGACGAAAGCGGACCCAACCTCGCCGCAAATCGCTGGACGTGGACAGGCCTCTGCTTTCATCCGGCTGCTCCTGGCGAGCGAGGCAGTGAGGAATGGGTCGCAGCACAGGAGAAGGAGCTGGATAAAGGGAAAGGCGCGAGTGCGGTGGATTTGAACGAGCAGATGGGCCTGGTCACCGTTGGCTGCGAAGAGTGCGTTCCGCCATGCTCGTGCTCGAGTTTAGCTTGCTGACATGTGCTCCGCAGCGGCACCATCGCGGTTTACTCGCTCGAGCCCCCGCCCGGTCAAGTTCGGCGATCGAAACGCAGCGACCGATTTTCCGTCCCGACCCTCTCGCACACATCCTCTCTTCGCGACTCGCTCAACACGACTGCTAGTGCATTAGCGACCGGTCGCGTCCAGTGTCTTGCATGGTTACTCGGTTCCTTCCTGTCCGCCCCTTCTTTCGCTGACGACCCCGCCTGCCGCAGGACTTCCGATGGTTACGGGCTTGCGTGCGGTTGGTCGCTTGGGTGGTCTGTCTGGTCGGTCTATGGCCGACTGGGCTCGTGGAGCGTCGCTGGCTCCCTCGACGGCGGAGGGTACGGCGTCGAAGGCGAGAAGAGCGATAGCTTCGAGGATGGGTTCATGATGGGTGTCCGGGCTCTTGTGCGTCACCGTTCTGCCACGACCATGATCGCGAACTGACGAACATTCTGAGCAGTTCTGGAGTCCCGGCAACACCGAACTCTTCGTCCTCTGCCCGCCACCAGTTCACCCGAAGCGGAAACGTGCGTCTCTTACCCTCCTTGCTTCTTCGCGACGCATGCTCACCTCCACCTCCATCTAGCGCACGACGAGCAGCTCTTCGTCGTTCCTTTCGCCAAGAGCGCGGTTACGGCTGCGCATACTCCGGTTCGCCTGTCCTGTCTGACTGGATTAACTTGCTGGAGCTGACATTCCCAGCCTGCAGGACAACACGAAGAATGCCTTCCTGCAGATGGACGACCGAGTGCTCGTGTACCGAGGAGCAGATCAGCCGGACATGAGCGTCATCAACCCGGAGTCGGACGTCTGGCAGCACATCAAAGTGCGTCTTTCTGCCCCTCGTCTGCAGAGCTCGTGAGGACGAACCTTTTTCGCCTGCAGATCCCGGCGCCCTACATCGCTACGCAGTACCCGATCCGCTACGCTGTCATCTCCTCCGATGCTCGCCTCATCGCCGTTGCCGGTCAGCGAGGCTTGACGCACTACAATGCGTTGAGCGGTCGGTGGAAGCTGTTCGAGATGGAGAAGGAAGAAGAGGCAATCAAGATTGTTGGCGGCATGGCTTGGTGGGGGAACGTTCTCATCGTTGGCTGTCTCGAGGGTGGGCAATATCAAGTGCGTCCTTCATCGATCTCCGCAGATTGCGAGCTGATCGCCCTACCCATCTGTCGCGCAGCTTCGCCTCTTCTCACGCGACAAGCCTCTCACCCTTGCCGACTCGCTCGAGATCGTCCCTCTCGACTCCGAACCGCTCGTCCTCTCCGTCTTCGACTCCTCCCTCCTTGTCTACACCGCCGACAATACCTTCCACCACTTCCTCATCCGACATGTGCGAGGCTCGACGCCGAGACTGCGAGTCTGCGGCAGCATCGGGTTCGAAGGCGTCGTTGCCGATCCGAGGAAGGTCAGGGGCTTGAGCTGGCTCGTTCCTAAGTCACAACAGCGTGCGTCGCGCGAGCCGCCCTTGCAAATCGAAACTGACCGGTACTCGTCTCGCAGGCTTCGGAGATCCCGCAGACGACCTCAACGTCGCGACCATCATTTTCCTGATCTCCGGTCGCCTCGTCCTCCTGCGACCTCGCCGAGCCGCTTCCGAGGAAGTCAAGTACGACCTGCAGATCCTCGCCGACCAGGTCGAGTTCTACTGGACGCACCTGAGCGGCATCGGAACTCTCGAGAACTCGCTGTGGGCGTGGGATGGTCACAAGATCCGCATTTGGCTCGATGCGCTGACGATCGAGAAGGTGCGGGTCGATGCGCGGAGAGATGCATACGAGACGGTCAAGGAGAGCGTCGGGATCTCGCTCGACTTTTACCCGCTGGGTGCGCCGCTGCGACATATCTCTGGGTACAAGCTCGTACTGACCTCTTCTCGCACGCAGCCGTCCTCATGGACAAGGGCATCATCGTCGGCGTCGACCAGGAGACGTCCCTGCGAAGATCGCTCGACTTTGCCATCTTCCGCATCATCACCACTGTGCGCGCGCGCATCTCTTCCTTCGGTCTTGCGCTATATCTGACGCTTTCTTCGCAGACCCACCTCTTCATTCACCACATCCTCCGCTTCCACCTCGACCGCTCCCAACCACGGGAAGCGGTTCTTTTCGCCTCCTTCTACCAGCACCTCGTCTACTTCGCACACGCACTGGAGATCCTCCTGCACGACGTGCTAGAGGACGAAGCCGATGCGCAGAAGGACACGCAGTCGAACTCGCTCGTTCTGCCGCGCGTTATCGATTTCCTCGACCACTTCGATGAATGCCTGCAAGTCGTCGTCAACTGCGCGCGAAAGACGGAGGTCACGCGGTGGGAGTTCCTCTTCGATATCGTCGGCAAGCCTCGCGACTTGTTTGAGGTAAGTTGGCGGAACGCCTGCGAGAGCTCGCTCGCTGACCCAACCTTCGCTCGCAGAAATGTATCACTTCCGGCTTTCTCAAGGTCGCGGCGTCCTACCTTCTCGTCCTGCACAACCTCGAGCCCCTCGAGCAGAGTAGCAAGGTGAGTTCCTCGCCCGCTTCTCATCCCCCCTGACGATTGACCGACTCTCTCGCGCAGGATACGGTGCGGCTACTCAAGACGGCGATGGACGCAGGCGAATGGACGGTGCGCTACGCAGACACTGACTGCCCTCACACCAACTGACACATGCTTGTGCAGCTCTGCCGAGAACTGCTACGCTTCCTGTACTCGCTCGACCGCACCGGCGCCATTCTGCGAACGGCTCTGCAAGAAAGTGAGTACCAGCCCGCGTCCTGCCTGAGTAATCGCTCATGTCGCTTCTCGCAGGCAACGCCTTGCCGTCCGACTACTTGCCCGCCGTCACTGGCTACGAGCCGCCAGAAACGGACGACTTCCGCCGCGCCCTCGCCCTCTCATCTTCGCCGCCAACTCGCCTGTCCTTCTCGGCCTCCTCGCAGGGTCGAAGAAGCGAAGAAAGGGCGGTACCGCCGACTGGTCGACTGGGAGGACTCGGCGTCGGAGGGTTGGAAGAGAGGGGGATGCCTAGCGGTGCTGAGGGCGGTGGGAGGAGCAGGATGGTGTAGGGCGAGTAGGAAAGCGCTCTCGACTTCGCGAACGGCAGCCAGCTGACCCGACGATGCGAAGAGAGCCGTCGTTTCTGTGCGCTCCCGGTTCAGCGCCTTCCGTTTTGCGCTCCTTCGGTCGATGCGCTTGTGCGTCGTGTGCAGACCTTTCAACCAGCAGGCAACACTTCGGTTCGTCACGGACCCCCAGCTCACGCCGTGCACGCTCCTCTCTTCGCTTGATCTCCTTCACTTCACCTCGCTCGCTCGCATCACGCTCTAGCGCCATGCCTTCGACGCTCACGCTTTCGCGGGATGTCACACTTCAGTGGCCCGATAGACGCCTTTCGTACGGCAGCGCCGCTACCAAGACGACGCCTCACCAAGTCGAATCGCCGGACTTTCCCCTCCGCTTCCAGTTCACCTATGACCGCGAAGTTTACCGCTACGCCCTGCGATGGTGGGACTCGGTGCCAATGCGAATCTCCGGCGGACGAATCCTGGTACGCGCAGGCAACAAAGGAATCATGGACTTCACCCTCCTCGCCAGTACCTTCCCTTCTACTCCTCAAGGCGCTTTCTACAGCTCAAAAGACAAGGATGGATCGCCTTCGAAGGTGCACATCGAGATCTCTCTCAGTCTCGCCCCGCCAGCGGGTCCAACGCTCGAGCCAATGCTCCATGAGGAGCGACAGCTTAACGCGGTTTCGAGCGCAAGTGAGTCTTCCCGTGCTGCTCTTGACTGCCGCTGACACATCGCTGTCTCGCGCGCAGTGTATATGAGCCGCCAAGTCCCTCACGATGTCGCTCTCGTCTTCCCACGCACTCAAAAGGTTCTTTGGGCGAGTGAGCAGTCTCTTTCGGCCGCTTCGCCTTACTTCAAGACGCTCTTTTCTTCCGACTTTGCCGAGAACTCGACGACAGACTCCTTCGAGACCTTGAAGAGCGTTCTCACCAGCGCGAAAAGCGACGAGACCTCTTCCAGCGAGGATTCCGACGACGAGACGGACGCGAGCCTGCCTCCTGCCCGCTTTGAAGCGCTGCCCAACGTCCCCTTCAAGCTAGTCAAGATCACTGACACGAGCTACACGACCTACGCCAACGTCCTCGTCTGGCTCAGGTCGCGCTACATCGCCTTCGCGCCACTCTCGTCGTCGTTCAAGGGAGCGCCTGCGTCCACCCGCCTTACCCCCCTCAAAGCCCTGCAAAGCGATCCTGCCCTCCCGCTCCCTTCCTCACCCAAATCCGTCTATCGCCTCGCGCACCTCCTCTCGCTCACTTCGCTCTCCTCCCTCGCACTCGACAACCTCCGCACGCAACTCACCCCCTCGAAGGCAGCCTACGAGCTCTACTCCTCCACCGTCACGACCTACCCAGCCGTGCGAGACGTCGTGCTTGACTACGTAGTCGAGCATTGGGCCGAGGTGGTCGAGTCGAGTTCGTTGAGGGAGATGGAGGAGAGGGCGGGGAGGGAGGAGCTGCCGGTTGGGGCGGCGCAGACGGGGATTGTGCTGGCGAGGAGACTGACGCAGAAGGGGAAGAAGTAGCGCTTGAGAGAGCTGGAACGAGACGGGCCTTCTCAGGCTTCTGTCACTCGACGTCGGGGCACATCCGCTTGCTCGCTCGCAGCGGAGTGGAACAGGTAACGGAGAGGGCAGAGCGTCGCATCGATGCGTTTTTCAGTCGTGTGTCGCGAGTCTACAACTCGTTGAAGCGGAGGATCTCGATGGGCTTCTCGAGCCACGGCTCAACAGTCGGGTTGAACTCCCTGCGGCGAGGACGCAAGTCAACTCCTGCGGATTGGTCTGAAGGCCGGAGGATGCGGAAGAGAGGACAGGTTGGAGAGACGGGATGCTTGGGAGGAACGAGACGACACACTTCCAGTATGGGTTCGAGAGGTGTTCTTGCTGCGACGAGCCTTCGTGCATGAACCGCTCGACGACTGTGCGGACGTAAAGCGTTGGATCAGCCGTCCAACCGCTCACCGTTCTTGTCCGCCCTCCCTCCCTTGTGCGTTCCATCCACCGACCACTCAATTACGCGACTCACTGCAAAACCTGCTCGGCTCCTTCTCATGCTGCATGACATGCCACCCGATCGTCTCCGAGTCCTTCTCGTAGATCTCGCGCGCCCTGCGGAGTTCGGATTGCATGTCGCTGATGTGCGCGGGCTTGACGTGGACGTTGCAGACTGGTGGGTGGGGAAGAGAAGACGAGTGGGTGGGTATGGTGGATTGTGGAATTGCAGGAAGGGCGATGAGGAGGAGAAGTCGGTTGCAGGAGGAGAAGAAAGTCGCCAGGTGAGGTCGTCGGTCGAGACGAGGAGGCGAAAGGCAGGCACGGGAGTTACAGCGACGAGCAGTGCCCGCAGAACAGGAGCAAGAGCAAGGAGAGGACGGCATCAGCACGATCAGCTCACGAAGAGCGCAAGTCGTTCGCGTCATCGCTGCGTGTCCGGGGCAGGCGCACCGAGGGTGTAGACCATCTTGTGTTGTCGTTTCGAGTGTCAGTGAGTGTCAAGAGCGCAAGCCAGAGCGAGCGAGAGCAGTGAGCGTTTGTCGATCAAGGCAGCCGAGTCGATGGGGCGCCGCTTTGGCGCTTGACGTAGCCGGGCGAGGGCCTCGCCGTCAAGCTGGAGCGTAACTTACGACCAGCAGCAAGTGTCGTTGCGAGCCGGTTGAAGCGGGCGAGAGAGCGAGTCGACCTTCGCAAGGGAGACTCGAGTTCGCGCGCTCGCACTTGGGTTCCGCTCTCGTACGGCACCCATTTCCGTCGCCGTCGACGTTGCCGCACGTCGCAGGCTGTTTTTGGCGGGACCCTCGGTCGAGGTGAGCGGGGTCGAGCGCGACGAGGACGCGACGAGGGTGAGGATGCGGAGGGAAAAGTCAAAGGGCGCCGCTGCAGGACAAATCAGGACGCTGTACTACTGCCAATACACTCTAAATCCAGCTACACACGCTCGTGCAAGCGAAAGCGAGGGTCGACGCCGTTCTCCTAGCTCCTCGCTCAACCCGCTCTCGCTCTTGTCATTCTCGCTTTCTCCCTCTTTCGGCTCGACTGTACACGCTACCTCGCAGCCATGGCACCGCGATCACGCACACGCACGATCGCAAGCCTCGCAGCCGCTCTCGCCGCCGCCTCGACAGCTTTCGCCGCGCCCAAGGACAACACCATCGAGATTGTCGGCGAGGCGGGCGTCAGGTGAGCTCGGCGCGCTCATCTGCCCGCTCATGGACTGGTGTACACTGCGCTGGATTCCTCAGCGACTCTCCTGGAGCGGTCGCGAGGCAACGGCGCTCGATCCTCGACGGACGCGAGGGGTTGCGCGAAGGAGGACACCACAACGCTCGCGGGAGGCTATGGGAGGGTCATGGGAGACTTGGAGGCGTGTATGACACCCTCTCGGGATGCCCTCGAGCACTGGGCGGCGACTTTGCGGCGGTGGCATGGTGCTCGGTGTGGCTCAGTCGGGACGCAGGGGTCGAGTCGAACGACCGCCGTGGTGCATTCGTGAGGGGGTTCAGGGTGTACCGATATTGCTTGGGTGGCTCACTGGGCTCATCAGACGCACTCACGGCCTCTGAACACGCCAACTGACCTTCCCGCACCTTCGCCTCGTGCAGTGCTCAGCAGATCTTCCTCGCCCAGAACAACAAGGTCTATGTGGTCGACAAGACCGAGCGCAATCCCGTCAATGTCACCGGCGCGCAGGGGACCCACCCGGCGGTGCGTTCGTGCTCGAACGAGTCTTGCGCATCCCGACTTCGGAACCTCCGCTGACTTTCGCTTCCATATGCGCGCACAGTGGGCGACCGAGTACGACAACGACAGCAACACGTACCGACCAATGGACATCGTGACCAACTCGTTCTGCGCCGGCGGCAACGTCCTCGGCAACGGGACATGGATCAACGTCGGCGGGAACCAGGCGATTGGGTACGGCGGGCTGAACGCGAACCCGCTCACGGGGCCGTACACGGATGGAGACGGTGGAAAGGCGACGAGGAGGCTGGATTGCTCGTCGGGCACGTGCGAGTGGATTGACGATGGCTCGAACTACATGACGACCCGGCGGTGGTATCCGACGCTCGAGACGCTCGAGGACGGCACCATCATCATCGTGCGTGTGCTTCCAGCGTCGATCGAGAGCTCTTGCTGACGTCTCGCGCGGCGCACAGGTCGGCGGATGTGACTGGGGAGGCTACGTCAACGACGCCGGCCAGAACAACCCGACGTACGAGTACTACCCCTCTCGCGGCGGTCCCATCGGCCTCAATCTCCTCACGACGACCCTCCCCGCCAACCTCTTCCCTCTCATCTGGCTCCTCCCCTCGGGCAACCTCTTCATCAACGCCAACCTCGGCACCGAGATCTTTGACTACAAGAACAACGTCGAGTACCCGCTTGCCGACATTCCTCATGCGGTCAGGACGTACCCTGGATCCGCTGCGACTGCGTTGATGCCCCTCACCCCGGCCAACAACTGGACGGCCACCATCATGTTCTGCGGCGGAACCGACCTCCAGCCGGACCAGTGGACCACCAACTGGAACGTGAGTCTTTGCGCTGCACTTCCGAAGAGCTACACGAGACGGTCGCTGACTCGCGCGCCCGCAGATTGCCGGCTACCCCGCCGACTCGACCTGCGTCTCGATGACGCCGGACGTCTCGACCGACTGGGTCGACGAGGAGCCTCTCCCCGAGGGTCGCGTCATGGGCAACTGGATTTTCCTCCCCGACGGCCGCCTCGTCCTCATCAACGGTATCGGGAAGGGCACAGCCGGCTACGGCAACACCTCGTGGGCTATCGGCCAGTCGTTCGGCGACGACCCCGTGCACACGATCCGCTACTACGACCCGAACCAGCCCAAGGGCTCGCGCTTCTCTGCCGCGATCGCCAACTCGACCATCGACCGCATGTACCACTCGTCCGCGACCCTCCTCCCCGACGGCTCGGTCTGGTCGTCCGGCTCGAACCCGAACGCCGACTACGTGCCGTACAACGCGCCCGGCTACAAATATTTCACCGAGTACCGCGTCGAGCGGTTCTACCCCGACTACTACACCGCGAACCGCCCTCAGCCGCAGGGGATCCCGCAGACGCTCACGTACGGAGGCGACTGCTTTGACATCAAGCTCTCGGCGAGCGACGTCGGCAAAACGGACAACCTCGCCAACACCCGTGTCACGCTCGTCAGGCCTGGGTTCTCGACGCACGCGATGAACATGGGTCAGCGATTCGTCGAGCTGTGCGTTTTCCCGCTTCCCTCCTACTCTCAGGACTCGCGACTGATTAGCTTGTCACACGCGCACAGCAACATGACCTACACGGTCAACTCTGACGGCTCGGCCGTCCTGCACACTGCGCAAGTTCCTCCCAACCCCGCCATCCTCCCTCCCGGCCCAGTCCTCATCTTCGTCGTCGTCAACGGCGTTCCGTCGCAAGGCCAGTGGGTGACCGTCGGCAACGGCCAGCTCGGTGCCCAGACCGTCAGTGCTGCCGCTGCGCTGCCCGCATCGCAGGGCGGACCGGCAGGCAAGTTGCCCTGGAACGCGGGCGACCTCGTCCTGACGCAGACGACCGCGGCTGTCACTGCACGTCCGACTGCGGCGGCGAGCAGCTCGTCGAGCGGGAAGGATACGTCGGGCGTTGCGGCGCTCCGGAGCGACGTCGCTGCTGTGGTCGGCGTTGTGCTTGCGGCGCTGGGGACAGCGGCGGCCTGGGCGCTGTGAGACGTGATATACCCCTTTGAGTCGGTCGCTCACATTCGTTACTTTCTTGGTTGCTAGCGTGCTCTTTCCGCCTTTTCCTCTCCCATCAGACACTGGTCTTGCCTTAGCTTGCCGCTGCAACACGTTCGTTCCAGGATGCGTGGCTGGTCCGTGGTGTGCAGGAGACCTCACAATCTGCTCGCTTGGGCTTGGGCGGAACAGGCGACGGAAAGGAGGAGAGACCGGTCATTGCAGGGGGAGGACGCGAAGGAGGGCTCCGTCCGCCAGATCGCTCCTCGGCCTGACGCGCTTCTGCCACTCCATTGCCCTCGAGCCGTACAAGTCGCACGCCTACCCATCCCGCCCGACGCCGCCTCGCTCTCCAGGACGCCCTCCCTCGCGACCGCCCTCCTGCCTCGTCTCCCTCGCAGCCGCCGCACCCGCTGTGCATGTCGGTCCCACCTAGTCAGAGCGCGCTGGTGGAGAGTCTGCACGCGCCCTCGGCTTAATCGGAGACCCCGCCAACACCTCGAGTGATGCCGGCTTTTTCTGCTCACGCTGACGCCCGCGCAAACGAGGCGCAAGGCGAAGCGACTTTACCTAAGCCGCTGGGTGGAAGAATGAGAGGCCAGGGAAGTGCTGGCAACGCTGGTTGAGGGCGTGCCAGGGCGCCGTGAGCGGTGAAGGAGAAAGAGAGGCGCGCGACCAGCGAGCGAGGGTTGGGAGGCGACAACGCGCTGCTGCGGCTTGTCCGGGCGTGTGGTGGCCTGCAGAACGCTTTTGCTACAGTTTACCACGCGCCAGACTGCTCGGGACTCGCCCGCCGACTCTCGTACCCTCCCCTGCTCTCCTCGCGACTCGAAACTGATGAAGGCGTCCAGCGACTCGGCAACGACCAGCAGCGGGCTGCGAACGAAAGGATGAGCTGCCGGACGCGTGATAAAGGTGCAGCTGGCGGCGCAAGGCGGTTCGAGGAGCGAGTAGACGTGTATGGCGGGGTTCGCCTTCTCCAGCCGTCCTTTATCCTCCTCAACTTGACTCGCAATACTTCGCAAAGACCTCCTGCTGTTCTTACGTTGCTCTTTGGTGCTTATCGAGGGCACAAGCGGGTGAGGGTCAGCTCAGCCGGTTTTCTGCGCGGCTTCGGAGGGTCCGCGGACTCGCTTCCTCGCTCGGGCGGACGGCTTGGCCTCCCTCGCTCGTCAAGCTCTCGCACGCTCAGCCTGGGCATCTCGTTTCGTCCCTGCTGGATCGCAAGGTGCGTTGTTTCTACACTTTGCCTCATTGCATACTGACCCCCTCCTCTCGCTCACAGCGTCGCCCTCCTTACCTCCTGACCCCGGCAAGTCCGACCTCGCTTTCCTTGCTTCGCCGCCGTCGAGACCATGGGCTCTTCGTCCAAGTATGACCGCCGCGACCGTAGCACCTCCCGGACTCGCACATCTCGTCGCGACGACCGCGACCGAGACGACAGGAGGTCGTCGCGTCGTGACGACCGCGACAGGGATCGCGACAAAGACAGCGACAGGAGGAGGCGTTCGAAATCTAGGTCGAGGACGGACGACTACGGGGATGACGATTATGGGGACAGTGGGCGATCGCCGAAGAAGGATTCCTCGCGCTCGACTCGGAAGAACCGCGATGCCGACTCGTATGACGATGCAGGCGGGTACGACGACTACGGCTCGTCGACGAAGAGCTCGAGGAACGATGGCTACGGTGACGACGGGGGAGGGCGGCAGAAGGGTTCGTCCAGGTCGACCGCAACACCTGCGCCGTCCGACTCGTACGCTCCGACCGACGACCGACAGCGGCTACGGTGGCGGGTGGGACGATCAGTCACAAGCTCCCTCGTCGCGAGGCGGTCGACAGCAGGACAACCGTTGGAACGGCAACTCTGGCGCGTCGCAGGCGGGCTACTCGCAAGGTTCGTCTCCTGCGTGTTCTATCGTCTCGAGTCGGCTGACGCATCTCACGTGCAGCTCCGCCGTCGAACTACGGCGGTGCACCTCCTTCGACTTACGGAAGCGCCCCGCCGTCGAATTACGGAAACGCACCGCCCTCGAGCTATGGTGCACCGACGCCCTATCCACCGTCGAACTACCCTCCTTCTGCTGCTTCTCAGGCACCTCAGCCAGGCTACGGTCCGCCGCTTAGCGCGCCGCATCCGCCCAGCAGCTACGGTCAGCCACCCAGTTCCGCCCCTTACGCTTCTACGCCCGGCTACTACGGTCAAGCACCGCCAGTCCCGCCGCCGGGATTAGCAGCTCCGCCTCAGCAATGGTCGCAACCTCCTCAGCAGCCGCAGTCGATGGCGACGCAGCAGCCTTCGGGGCCAGGATGGCCGGCTCAACCGCCTTCCGCTCCACCGACTGGGTATCCCCCTTCTTACCCTTCGTCGTCTGCTCCGCCGCAAAGCGACCACTATCAGCAGCAGGATCCTATCTCACGCTCGTATGCTCCAACACCCGCACCAGGTCGCGACGCCGCGAACTATCCTCCTTACCCAGGTCCCCCTCCCCCTCCTCCTTCATCGTACGAACAGAACCTTCGTCCGCCGTACCCCGCTCCGCCTGCGCCCGTCACGTCTCCTCCGCCGCCTCAGCAGCCCAATGCTCCACCGAGCCAAGGCTGGCCGCCGCAGAACGCGCAGGCACCCTCGACGCAACCCGCTTATCCGTACGGTAATCTTCATCCGCCGCCTTCGAGCTCTCCTTACGGTCAGCCGAGCGCGTACGGCGCTCCTTCGCCGCAGCTCGCGCCACCACAGCCTGCGCCGCCTCAGCCGTCTCCGCCTGCGCCGGCCGTCCAGCCCGCGCCTCAGACAGCTTCGCCGACGCCGTCCGCCCCTTCGCAAGGTGCGCTGGGGCGTTGGGTACCAGGTCAAGACGGGCAGTGGGTCTGGCAGATCACAGAGCCGAATGCAGCGCCTTCCGCTCGGCCCACCGCATCTCCGCCGTCTGTTCCGTCTCAGCCCGCACCTAACGCTTTTCAAGCCTATCCCGCTCCGCCGAATCAGCCGACAGCGCCTCCTTATCCGCCATCTGCGCCTTACGGCAGTGCGCCTCCCGTTGCAGGTCAAGCCTCGACGCCCAGCGCGCCTCCCTATCCAGTCGCGCCACCCCCGCCTCCGCCTTCCCAGCCTTCTTACCAAGGCTACCAAGCTCCATACCAGCCGGCACCGACGCCGTCAGTCCCGCCTACCCAGCCTCAGCCGCCTTACCCCGTCTCAAACTCGTATTTCCCGCCTGCTCCGTCCTCATCGTTCGGCGGCTACGACTCGTCTCGTCCCGCTCCGCCGCCACTGAACGCCTCACAAGCACCTCCGCGGCCTTCTGCTCCTTCAGCTTACTCGGACGAGACCGTCTCGCCCGACGACTATACCTCTCGCCGTCCGCCTTCAAGGGCTGCGTCGACGCGCTCGAAGAGCTACAGGGACAGGCCGCAAACACCTTCGGACGATGAAGATGATCAACAGGATTACGATGATGCGGACGACGGAGGACGAGGCGGCGGACGGAGTTCTCGGCGCTCGAGAAAAGACAGCTACGCGAGCGATCGCAGCGACAGGCGGGACTCGTATGGCGGTCGCGGCAGTGGCGGAGGAGGCGCGCGAGGTCGTCAAGACCGCTCGGAGAGGTCCAGCAGAGGAGACGGTCGTGGAAGGGACAGGTCGGAGTCGAGGACTAGGTCGACGAGTAGGGGAAGGGGCGGAAGCGGCACGATGTACGAGATGCGCTCGATTCCGAAGGGCGGCGCGAGGAGGAACAGTGCTGGAGAAGCGCAGAAGAGACAGGAGATGGCCGCGTAAGTCTTGGTTTCTCCAGCTTGCGAAGGCTCAAACCGCTGAGTCGCTTCTTCTTTCAGTCGAATCGCTCGCGAAGAAGCCGAGATCCTCGAACAACGCTTCAAGTCGGCCAAGGCAGCGCGAAAGAGCGTCTACGTCGAGCGTGAGCAGGAAGACGAGTCTTGGGAGAGAGTCGAGAAGCCGAGGAGGATGAGCGTCGGTGACAGGTTCCGGCAGAACCAGTGCGCCCGTTCCGCGCTCTACGGTCTGTCCTGTCTCTGACACTGACGCTGACGCCACGCAGCCTTGAATCCGAGCCGACTGAAGACTACGACGATTGGGCTCGCCGACCTCGCTCGAACCCGACGCCTCCATCCTTCGCGCCTCCTCCGCCACCAAAGCCGCCGAAGCCTCTTCTCCCGCCCTCGAAGGCGTCGCGCATCGCCGCCTGGTCAGCGAGCGTTCCGGCATCTGAGACGTCCGAACTCTCGCTCGACGACGACCGGGAAGACGAGCCTGCGCCGCTCCGATCGGCGATGAAAGGCAGTCGCGCGAGAAGCGGAACGCCAGTGTCATCGATTAAGGGGCAGAGGAAGGGCGCGGTGGACGATCTCGATGGCGTTGTTGAGGAGTTTGATCCATTCCAGGCGGTGACGACGGCTCAGAGTGCGGCGCAGATGTACGGGAGCTGGGTGCGTCCGTTGTACCTCGCGAAACTGTCAAGAGTACGCTAACGACGTCGTTGCACAGCATCCCGCTCGGAACAAGTAGACCCTCCGATTTTGTTCTTGCAACCTTCCTCCTCGTCTCCGTCTTCTGCATAGACTCGTCTATCTCCTCCGCAAAGCACATGTACGACTTCTTCTCGCACGTTGAAAGTCGTGGCGTCTTCTAGCGGATTGGGCAGACTATACGAGAGCTGCGTTGCGGAAACGACGAGTGATGCGACAATAGCTACAGCTTCGACAGTCCCTTCGACTCCTCCTTGTCTTCTTGGCGATGTACGAGGGTGGAAGGAGCAACGCCGAAGTCTGTGGCGACGTCGAGGCCGAGTTCGCCCGTTGCGATGACCCTTCGAGTAGACGAGCTGAGGTCAGCAGCAGACCAAGTGATATAGCGAGGCGGAACGCACCGGAGAAGAGCAAAGTGATGCACTGAGAGACACGCAAGCGTCAGTGACCGAAGCAGAGGTGAAGAAGGCAAGCAGACAAACCTGCGTGGAAGCTTGCGAACCAGAGTTCTCGCGCAAAGGTAGTCCCAACTTCGACCTGCACCGGCGTCGTTGCCTTGAGCCTAACTATCCGTTCGGGGTCGACCGACTTTCCCTCGCCCGTCTCCTGCGCGATGCGGTCCCGCAGGATGCGAACCGATTCGAGGCAGGCTGCATGCGACGTTTCGGCTTCCTGATTCCGTGTCCGGACGTCGTAATCGACGAGCAGAGAAGGTTGCGAGGATGAGGAAGACGAGGAGGATGAGGAAGACGAGGAGGACGAGGCATTCGACTGCTTCAGTCCTTCGAGGAGCAACCGGTAGTGGTCGACGAGGTGGCGAATGTGTTTCCCGATGGTTGAGCCGGGCGACAGTTTGCTCGTGAAAGTGAGGTGGTAGTCGGTCACGACCGAAGTCTGCAGGAGGTTCTCGAGTTGCGAGAGGAAGTGGCAGGCGACGAGGTAGAGGATTTCGGAAGGGTTGTCCGAGTCGTTGACGGCGTTGGCGATGCCTTTCGCCGCTTCGATGCCCGCCATTGTTTCTCCGTTTGCTGTCGTGTCTGCACGCAGCAACAGCTGTCAGCGATGGCGAGCCGGAGTCGATCCCGGTCGCCAAGAGGCGGAAGTCGTCCGCGCGACCTCGTGCAAGCGGTGAGAAGCAGCGCGCACCTTAGGAGAGCCTGTGCAATCCTCTGTGAGCAGTCTGAGCGAGCAAGCGAGCTGTTCTGCGCGAGTGAGCGGAGGAGGCGGAGGCCAACCTGCGAAATGATGGCATGACCCTCGACAAGCCACTCGACATCCCCTGAACGGGCTGTGACTGCTGGAGAGTGGCGCTAAAGACTGCTTAGAATCGCTCCATCTCGCTCATCCGCGTCCCGTTGCTGCCGACGCCCTCCCCCGTCTTCATCGCTTCCCGCCTCGAAACGACCACGAGCCAGGTTAACACGACAGTGGAAGCGGCAGGAGCGCGTCGGGGTGGATCTGTGGACGCAAGGCAGCCGGCCGCAATTCCTGGGTCTGCCGCTGTTGCTCCTCTCCTCCTCGTTCCATACGGCCTTGCAGGTCGGCCTACCACAGCGGCTAGGCGTCGCACCGTCGAGTCGGACGGCGTTCCTCACCTTCTCACCTCAGCATCCTCTGTCTCCTTTGCGAGGTATCCATCCAACGACCTTCCTCCTCCATGTCCCTCGCCTCGCTCGTCCCGGATACTCGGGTTGACCCAGCTCTTCTCCCACCGCTCTTGCCGTGGACCCTGCGCTTTAACGCTCTCTACCCGTACTGCGACATCTTCTCCCACATCGTACCGACCCAATATGGCCCGCCTGCCTGGACCGCCGAGCTCGAGGCTTATTGGCAGACGTTCGACGTCGCCGTATGGGACCACCTCAGGAAGGATCACTTTCGCGACAATTTTGCAATCATGGGCATGCGGGGGAAGCTCGGCAGCTTGGAGGGGGCGCAGCTGGCTCGGGAATCGCCGGACAGTCCCTCGCGTGCCGACATCGAGGACGCCATCCAGCTTCTGGTGACTCGCCGATCCACGCGTTGGGACAGGCTATACAATCAGTTACGCCGCACTCGCAGCTTGCGAGGCGACCTCCCGCTGAGCTTCTTGCTTTCGCAGGGCTCGCTGACATCCGGACGCGGTACCTCAATCACCCCCAGAACCGCCATATCGGCGTCTCCGATTACGACTTCTTGGATTCCAAACTCGAGCAATCGGCTTTCCCGCCGCCGAAAGCAGCGCCATTCTCTCGTTCGTCCTGGCCGTGTCCGATCCGGCAGCTACGACACTGACGACTTCTTCGCGCGCAGTCTGGCCGGTCCCCTTAGATCCGAGTTTATCCTTCAACCCGAGTCGCGAGACGTTGATCTGCTTGGCAACCGGCGATATCGACTGGGACGAGTACGCTTTGCCGGACCGCCCGACACCCGACTCGGAAGCAGCGAGGCGGCGATTCGAGCCAACGGCAGCGGAGGTGCTGGAAGACGCAGACGACTCGGCTGAATCGGGATGGGCGGAGGCAACGATGGACGATGCGACGGTTCCCCTCCTTCTCTCACACTCAGACGGAGCGCGCTCGTCGGGCTTCATTCCAGCATTCACTGGCCTGCTCCATCGCCGACACCTTCAAGTAGCCTAACAGCCACGTGCGTCCGCTTGTACGGCTCCTTCGCAGAGCTCGGACTGACTCGCTTCCGCAGGCCTCAACTTCCGCTTCTTCGCTCGCCATCTTCCTCACCGGTTGTCCTGAATTCTCGGTCTGGTCGTCGAGCTTGTTCGTCCTGATATCGCTCCGTTCCAAGCGCGAGGCCGACACCTTCGTGGATACGCAGACTCGCAAGTGGTCTCGCTTCGTCTGGTCGCCCGCTCGCCTCAGTTTCTCTGTTGCCCCCTCTTCGTACGCATCCTCTTACCCTCTCCTGCGCTTGCAGCCTGCGTTGACGACTTCACTGCAGTATGTACACTCGCACGAGGTCGACAAGCGCTCTCCTCGCCTTTCGCCTCCTCGATCTTTCGCGCCGACCCAAACTCGCCCTTTTCTCCGTCGACTCTCAGACACTTAACACGCTGTACAGCTGTACTTGATCGGTCGTCACTGTCAATGTATGCTCGTGCGCCGAGTTGCTTTCGTGCGAGCTAGGCGACGAGTTACAACGAGCGTTCGAGGGAGTTTGCCCGTCGCTGCGAGGTTCGCCAATAGAGCGCAACTCCTCTTTGACGTTCTTTGAAGAGGAACGCCATCAGTGCTTTCACGCTCCCTGGCCGGCGAGTTGTCGACAGCGCCTTCGCTGGCGGAATTGACGAGCACCCGCTCACTGCTTCATCTCGCTTGGCTTGGCGAGCTAGTTCGATACGCTGCTGCGATCCTCAGCTACATCCTCAGCCACTCGCGCGACCCGCCTCGGCGCTGTGCGGCCCTCCACGCCCTCCCTTCTTCCTCATCAGCCAGACTCGCGCAGACCGGGCACACGGCGCAAAGGCGAGACCTGGACGGATTAGAAGCTACCCAGTCCCAGTGCATTGAATTCGGAGCCTGTATCTCTTCCTACGGCGGCTCCGCGACGAATCCTGCTCCTCGTCATGTCCCTCGCCTCGCTCATCCCAGATACTCAGGTTGAACCAGCTCTCCTTCCTGCGCTGCTGCCCTGGAGCGTGCGCTACAACTTCCTCTACCCCTACTGCGACCTCTTCTCCCACATCGTACCGACTCAACCTGGCCCGCCGCGTTGGAACGCCGAACTCGAGGCGTTCTACCAGACGTTCGACGGTGGGATCTGGTTTCCGTTAGGAAGAGATCACGACGAGGATCTGGATGCTATCGAGAATCTGAGGGACAGAATCGGCAGGCTGAGGCGCGCGAAGCGGCTTGCGGATGCCAACGGCGGCGCTTCTCTCGCCGATCTCGAAGGTGCGATTGAGACGATACGGTCGCGCATCCACGTCAGGCGGAGCAAGCTTCTGGGTGCGCAGGTCCCCCACTCTCGCGCGATGGCGCTTTAGTTACTCACGTTCCGTCCGCAGGCTTGCACGAGGTTCGCGATGTCTTCCTCCATGACTTGCAAGAACGGTATCCGTGCCGCACAGAAGTTCATCTTCTCAAGACTCAACCCGCTATGTCCTTCTCGCCGCCATTTGCCGCACCGCACTCTCGTGAGTCTCGCCACGAGCAGGCAGTCCGGGCGCCGCTCTCACAAGCTAACTCCCTGGCCCACAGTCTGGCCAATCCCCTTGAAGCGTCCGAGCTACTATCGAGCCGACCACAAAGCCCGCTTGATCTGCTTGACCACCGACGGCGTCAACTGGACGAAGTACGCCTTGCCGGACCGCCCGACACCCGACTCGGAAGCGGCTAGGCGGCGATTCGAGCCGACCGTAACGAAGATGCTGGGAGACGCGGAGGAGTCGGTTGAATCGGGATGGGCGGAGGCAACGATGGACGACACGAGGGTTCCCCTGCGCCCACACTCGAACGGAGCGCGCTCGTCGGGCTTCATTCCAGCATTTACCAGCCTGCTCCATCGCCGGCACCCTCAAGTAGCCTAACAGCCACGTGCGTCCGCTCGAACGGCTCCTTCGCAGATCTCGGACTGACTCGCTTGCGCAGGCCTCAACTTCCGCTCCTTCGCTCGCCGTCTCTCTCGCCGGTCGTCCTGAGTTCTCCGCGTGCCCGCTGCGTGTTTGTCCTCTCCTCGCTTCGTCTCAAGCGCGAGGTCGACGCCTTCGTGGAATCGCAGACTCGCAACTGGTCTCGCTCCGTCTGGTCGCCGGTCCACCTCAACTTCTCGGTTGCCTCCTCGTAAGAAGCCTCTTGCCTTCTCCTACACGTGCAGCCTGCGCTGACGACTTCACTGCAGCACGTACACTCGCACGGCGGCGACAAGGGCTCTCTTCGCCCTTCGCCTCCTCGATCTTTCGCGCTGCATCAGACTCGCTCTTTCCTCCCTCCTTCGCGATACGTGCCGCGCTGGCTGTAGTTTGTTTGTCGATAACGTCAATGCACGATTGGTCCCCTACTTGCTTCTCGTGCGGGCAAGGCGAGCGTTCGAGGGATCTCGCTCTTCGCCAAGAGGCTTGCCGACAGGGCGCAAGTCCTTCTGACGTCCTCTCGGGAGTGATCCGCCATCAGCGCTCGCGCGCTCACTGAAATGCAAATCGTTGACGGTGCTTTCGCTCTCTCGCTTCGCGCAGATCGTGCTGGGACGGTTCTGTCGATGCAGGGAAGGCGAGTGTCTACGAGCAAGAGGGGAAGAGCGTTCTACAAGAAAGCGGGAAGAGGATCCGTGGTCTGCGTGAATAGACTTCGTCAGTCCTTGGAAAGCGAAAGACGGAAAGGAACGACGCACCTCTCAAGCGGCGGAGGTGGCAGCGGGACTCGCCGCGTCTGCACCAGCAGCAGGCGCCGTCGCCTCAGGCGCGAAGGAAGCGCCGGCGAGGAAGCCCGCCTGGTCGAAGACGATGGTGCTCGGGTTCGGATCGGCGACGGTTGACGCGACGAGGGAAGGGTCGGCGGAAGTGGACGAGGCGGCGGCAGTATCGACAGAGGCGGAGGAGGTAGAAGAGGGGTCGGAGGTAGTTGAGGCGAAGAGAGACGGGTCGACGGAGGAGGACGAGGGAGCGGGAGCGTCGGCAGTGAGGCTCGGAAGAGTCGTCGCGACGGTGACGGAGCCGGAGAGTGGGTCGGTGGGCGGAGCGGTCGCAGACGCAAGGAGAGCGCCGATGTCGAAGGGAGCTGCGCAGAGGAGAGGTCAGCGTCGGCTGGAAAGCGAGAAAGTGAAAGCGGAACGCACCTGAGGTCGAGGCGGCAGGATCAACGGTCGTGTACGTCGGCTCCTGCGCGAGCGCGTTCTTGGCGCCGAGGGGAGGAGCGACGGAGGCGAGGTTGGCGAGCGACGGGGAGGCAGGAGGAGTCGCCTCGGACTCGATGGCGTCGCCAGCAGCAGCCGCGTCGACGTCTTGAGGCGAAACCATCGACGAGGCATCCGTCGCGCCGCCAGCGCCGCCCATCTTCTCCGAGTTTTGCAGCGTGTTGAGCGTGCCGAGGATGTTCGAGAGGCCGTCGGCGTCGTCGGAGGTAGAGGTGGAGGAGGAGCTGTTGCCGGGAAGGTTGGACGTGCCGTCGCTCGGAGTGGTGGAGGAAGTCGAAGAGTCCGTCGTGGCAAGGGAGGAGGAGGAAGGGCTCGAGTTGAAGGCGTCCTCGCTCGGCGGCTGCATCGACTGCTGGAAGCCTTCCGGCGAGAAGTTGACGGCCGTGGCGGTACTCGTGTCCGGATTGGCGAGGCTGGCGAGGGCTGGGTCGGTCGGAGAGGGGGCAGCGGGAGCGGCGGTGGTCGCGGCGTCCTGCGGAACGGGAGCAGCCTTGACGAGGGCGAGCGAGGCGAGGAGGAGGGGGACGAGGTGCGAGGGGTGCATGGCCGGAAGCTGTAGTGCGGGAAGAAGCGTTTGTCAGTGAGGGATATTCGGGAGCAGTAGGAGGAAAGGAGGCGCACCTTGTTTGGACGAGTGCGAGGAGGATGAGGAGAGAAGAGGAGAGAGGAGCGGAAGAGCGAGCGAGGCGCAGGTGAGGCAGCGTCGCGCAGTCCGCAGCTCGTTCATGTGCAAGTCACCTTGTCCGCAGAAGAGTGACAGCGCTGCGCAGCCGGAAGAGAGGAGCAGGAGGCGAGGGAGAGTGGGTGGGACGGGTCGCAGACGTCGCAAAAGCGGGGTGCTGGCCTCATTAGCTCTTTACTTGGGCACAAATAAAGCAGTACAGCAAACCTCGAGGTCACGGCGCGTCGTGTTGCCGCATCATCGTCTGTCAAAGGCGAGGAGGACGAACAGGGCGACGGCGAGGTCGGAGAGCGCTGGGGCACGGCGAGTGGCCTTGTCAGGCTTTGAAAAGGCTCTCAGACGAGCATACAGCTAAGCACAACGCCAGCTTGAGTAGCAGCGAGTTGTTGTCGAGGTCGAAGAGCGCGAGCGAATGGGTTCGTCCTCGTCCGCGCTCTCACAACCCGCAGAATGGGCTAACTGGGCTTGACCATGCTCTTCAGACGCTCATTGCGCTCGCTCGTACCGCTCTCAGACCGTCCCATCGCCTGCGCCCGCCTGCTCGACCCTCATCTCCTCCGGACGGCGACTCGTTTCCAGGGTCACGGTCTGGCTGTTGTGCTGCTCGAGGTGGACTGCAAGGGGTCATAAGGGCTGAACGAAGACGGAGGCGGCGCTAGAGTCGCCAGTACGGCTTGCGGGCGCCCGTTGAGACCACCCGCCCTCTCCTCCTCCTGCCTGCATGCTCTCTCGCTGAATGCGCATGCACGCTTCCACAGCTAAACGTGCCTCCATGCGCATATACGTGCTCTCTCTTCGCCTGCGGTCCGCATACTCTTGACCTGAGCCGCCTCCGCGTCTCCATCTCTCGTCCTTTCCCCCCTGCTACGCTTACGATGCTGCTCAGCTACCTCGCAACTGCTCTCCTCGTCTTTTCCTCACTGGCAACAGCCTCGAATTCCTCCGCCGGTGCGTCCTCGCCTCCACCGGACCTCCTCAAGAATCCGTGCTGACCCTTTCCTCCCGCTCAGCAGCACTCCCGGACCTCGATCCCGCCGACTTGCCCGACCCGAGGACGCTGATCTACAAGGAGGTGTGCTTCCGCAACGTTTTCGACGAAGCAGGTGCGTCGGAGGCGCCTTCTTATACTCCCCTTCCGAGATCGAAGAGTGGCTGACTTGCTTCCTTCTTCCTCGCGTAGACGACCTCCCCCTCACCGCTCAAACCGCTACGAAAGACTGTCCGCTTTCCGCCCGCCCTCTCTCCGCTTACTCCCTCCGCTCCCGCTGACCATCCCCTCCGCGTCTGCGCAGCAAACAACCATCGCATCTTCTACCGCACCGGCACGAAGGAGGACTTCGATCCCGTCGATGACACCGCCGAGGAGGAGAAGGAGGATGAGGAGGAGGGAGAGGGAGTGATGGTTGGATTCGAGGAGTTTTGCTATAGGATGAGGAAGGCGAAGGGAGACGTCGAGGAGCAGAAAGGCCAAGGTGTGTCTAACGGACGCGGCTTCCGGCCTTCTGGATGCGGGCTGATACGGCGCAACTCGCAGGAAGATAGCGCAGAAGGGGAAGTAAAGGTCGTCTGCCTTCGTCGCCACATCTCGCCTTCCTCGCCCCTTCCGCGCTCGCTCGTCGCCCGTTCTCTCGCACTTTCCGTCGCGACGCTCTCTTCCCCTCATTGCAGCACTCGCTTCAATCCTTTCCCGCCCCGCTCCCACCTCTCAGACCCGTTCGTACTCTCTGCGCCCGACAAGTCCTGCAAACAAAGTTGCACATCCGAATCTTGCATCTGCTCGACCCGAAAGGAGTGTACGAAAGGAAGAAGAGGGAAGAAAGGAGGAAGAAACGACACTAGGCGAGCGAAAGGAGGGAAACCGAAGAACGAGGATGACCGGTGCGAGGGAAGGAAATAAGCGACCTGTTCGAGGGGAGACGGGAGGGCGGGTTTTAGGCGGCGTTCTGCTGCGAGTAGAACCTGTGCACAATGCAGCGTCAGTACGAGAACGGGGTGGGAAGGAGAGAGGGGACGGACTTGTAGGCGAAGTAGGCGGCGAGGAAGGCGAGAGGAAGGAGGTAGGTGAATCCGCCGCTCCTGCGCAGTGAGCACGAGTCAGTAGCAGCTCACAATACACACAGCACGTCTTTCGTGCCTCTCAAGTTGAGAGGGCACGTCGCGCATAAACGTAAGAGCTGGACTCACGACTCGGTCGCCTTGCCACCGGCCGCATCACGGGGCGCCTTTGCTCCAGACGCAGCCGACGCGGTGCCCTGCGCGTGCAATCTCAGTCAGCAACCCGTTTCTCGAGGAGCTAGGCATGGCAAGCGCGCAGACTCACCTCGGGGCCCTCTCCAACGTAGTACTTCTTCAAGATCTCGCGCGCCTCGTCCGAGTGACCGACATCCTCGAACGCCTCGGTCGCGTCACGCCCAACCTCGCCGAAAAGAACCTCGTCGCCTCCAGGGTGCTGTTTCGCAGAGTAAGTGGGGGAAAGAGGGTTAGCTTGGCTTATGAGGGCGGAGGCGGGAAGGAAGGGAAGCGGACCTCGTCGAGGAACTTGCTGATAGCGTAGACTGCGCGAGCAGAAGAAGCAGTCAGCGAACGAGGGACAGCGGAACGAACCCGAAGGACGAGAGAACTGACCCTTGCCGTGGATGAGCATGAGGATGCCGCTCTTGGACTTTGCCTCGTCCGACTTGAGCTCGTCCCAGGTGTAGACCTTTGGTGCCGACATCTTTGTCTAGGTGGAAGTTTGTGCGAGTCTGTAAGAGGAGGAGGAAGGAGGGATCCGGCGAGGCGACTGAATGGCGTGGCGACAGAACGGGGAGAGTCGTGCGTTGGCAGAAAGGTGGAAGCGAGTGCTGCGAGTCAGCATCTGCTGTCCACACGGTCTCAGATGCTCCTCGGCGGGCTGCGGAAGCGACAAAGGGGCGCGTTCGCTGTGCGAGTCGCGCGCCGAGCCGTTCGAGGCGGGAGAAGCGCAGGGATGGGTGGATGGGCTGTACGATGCGAGTGAGCTCGTGCTGACCTTGTCAATCTAGCTGGCAAGCGGAGAGTGAAGGTGTCGAGTCCAAAGGGCAACGGGTCCGGCGAAGTTGGGCGACGACTTGACACGGCGCTCTCGCTCGCGCTCCTCGGGCTGGAAGTGGTGTAGCTGGGTGGAATGGGACTGGCAGGACACGCTCGACTCGCTGCAACCCCGTCTCGCCGCGGTCGCGTGCTGCCGGCTTCGTCCTATCGCATCCCGCGCAACTGGCAACAACGCCTGCCGAACACCCTCGCCCACGCTCAGAGCGCGGTGGGACGCTTACCCGGACACGCGCAGAGTCGGGCTATACGACGGCGCGACTTGGTCAGCTCGCTTCCGGGCTTGGCGGGCTGTTTGAGGCTACCTCCATCTCGAGGGACTCGCTGGAGAATCACCGGGAGAAGTGTCTGCTGTGCATTTCCGGATGCTTGAATGATACGAATCGAGTCTATGGACAACGTGCTGAAGGACGAAGGGGATCTAGGAAAAGGGGAGGGAAGGAGGAGTCTCGCCAGGAGACCAGTCCACGCTCCTTGCGCACGCTCGACGACGACGCTCTAGTTGTCGAGACGAGCCTTGCGCGCACCCGCAAAACGGCGCGCAAACCGTCCAAACTGCTGGCCCTGCTCCTGCTCGTCCTGGTTCTGGTTCTCGCCCTGCTCGCCCTGGCCGTCGCTCTCGCCCGCACCGGTCGGAAGAGCCGACGGCGCGCCAAACGGAACAGGAACCGAAGGGGCGGAGGACGCGTCGGGCGAGGTGTGCGCCGGGAGGATGTCGGGGAGGATGGTGAACTTGGGGGACTGGTTGCGCGACGAGCCGAGGAGGACGAGGAAGCTGTGCGGCGAGACGTGTCAGCGCAGGAGGAGCATGCGAGGCAAAGAGCGAACGCACTAGGAGTTGCGAGGAGGCAGGTCCTCTGGGAGCTGGAAGTTGACGGTGTTGGGCGCAGGCGGGTAGAGCGAGACGTTGTTCGCGAGGGTCCAGTCTGCTTGTCGTCGCCATCGTCAGCACATCGACTCAAGGTCGTGAAGGAAAAACCGCACGCACTCAGGTTAAGCGACTGGCTCCCTGCCTCGGTGTACCCGAGAACGAGGTTGGCCGTCTGGCTGACATTCTGCACGGGAATGCCCTCGGGCAGCTTCTGGTCCCTGGTCGCGCTCACCTGATCAACTCGACGCTCAAACGCAAAGACAGGATCGCGACGCACCAGCTGGCGCTGTAGTTCTGTCCTGCGAGCCAGATCTCGCCGCCCTTGGGACTGGTGAACGCGGGCTGGTAGTCGATCTTGGTCGAGCCCGAGTTGCCGTTGAAGACGCCCGAGGGAGCTGTGCCCGAGACCAGGGTCAGCGCGAGAAGTGGCCGTCAGAAGGGAGAGAGAGGAGACGCACTCTTGCCCGCGAGGGCAGAGTTGGCGCTCGCGAGGAGCGCGACGGCGGCGGTGAAGATCGACGAAGACGAAGCGAACATGGTGAGGATTAGAGTGACGCGCGAAGACGCTGCGGGCGATGCCGGGAGAAGGAGCGAGGGCGAGTGCTGAAAGAGCGTGAGGGAGGGCTGTAGCTGGGTGGGCGCGGGCGGAGACGACAAAATTCGACGCTGAAAGTGGTTTGAAGGAACGAGAGAGACGAAGAGCGACGAGAGAGCGACTTTGTGCGGTGGGAAGAGGAGCTCGACGCGACGCTGGCCGTTGCGCTAGACTCCGGACTAAGGGTGGATGGCGTGTTGCGGGTTATCGCAGTTCGAGGCGGTGCTTTGGGAAGCTCCTTTGCGCGTTTGGACGCCAAACAAGCGGGTGCGAGAGCGGGTGAGGAGAGCTGGCGTGATGCGCGAAGAGGAGGACGAGGAGGAAAGGCGGTCGACTCTCGCCTTTCTCGTCTCGCTGATCTCGCTTGAAGCTGTACTCCACTAGATTGCGAGGCCACGGTCTTCTGTAAACGCTTCGCCTGCCACGGAACGACGCGAGGACTTCAGCGAGTTGAGAGCGAGGAGAACGTCTCCCACAAGTCTCCCAGCGCGACCTTCGCAAGCAACGACGCGCGCGGCGCCACTCCTTAGCGCGGCTACCGGCACTGATCCTTTCGAGCGCTGCGAGAGAACCCTGATGGTCACCGGCAGACGCGCTTGTCCACCGGTTCTTGACGCTGAGAAGGTCGACGCCAACGGCGGCGGAGCGCGTCGGGGGTCTTCGGAGGTTGTTATGCCTGCTGGTGGCGCAGTCGGGTGAGCTGGGGGCGACAAGCTCACCGCTCAAAGCGTTGAGAGCGAAGGCAGGTAGGATGGCGCGCGGCGGGAAAAGAATTGGAGAGGATACAGACATTCTTTCACGTCGACAAGCATTGTGTACGCCCAGGATCCCACTTCTTCCATCGTGCTCCGCCTGCATTCACACCCACAGCTCAATTCTCCTGAACAAGTGCGCCTCAGATAGATACCCGCACACGACCCGCCTCTACGCCTTGGCGGCGTTCTTCGCGACCGTCCCAATAAGCGCCTTGCGCGTCGCGTTATAGATCTTCTCCTTCGCAAGGAAGAGCAACGCAGCAGTGGCAACCGACTGCGTGAGCTTGGGCGCAATACCCTTGTACAAGCCCTGCGGTCCCTCGCGCGCGATGATCTTGCGCAGACCGTCGAGGGACGAGGTGTACGACTTGCCTTCGGCGTTGCCGGCTTGCATGCGAGCTTTGACGGTGAGGTCTGCTCGGCGAGGGAGATCAGCGAGGCGCGATGCGGCGGAAGAGCAGGGAAGCAAAAGCCGGAGTTGCGACTCACAAGGGTAGGTGACGCTCGTCGCGAAGAGCTTGGTGACGGCGCCGAGGAGGAAGAAGTCGAGGTCGGTGAGGGGAGGGGCGTTGGCGTTGCCCTTGGTGAGGCGGAGTGCCCGGCGGCGCAGGATGAAGTTCTTGAGCTGCTCGAACAGCTGCGTTACATCGTTCGTCAGCCGTGGTAAGATCGGTAGAATGACGGCGAGTGCGCACCGTGAACTGCAGGATCGGGTTCGACACGAGGATGAGTGCCGGTCCGAGCCCGTGGAAGAAGGCGGCCGGCCCGTCGGTGCGGAGGATGTCGATGATGGTCTGCCAGATCGTGCGGCGCTTCTCGATGACCTTCTTCCCCGCTGGTGCAGTCGGGTCGGATGCGACGGTCGTGCGGACCGTTTGCCGCGTCTGCGAAAAAGGCTCGTCAGCGAGAGCGAAGGCAAGGAAGAAGGCAAGGCGCACGTTGACGACCCAGATCGGGTTCGACAGGACCGAAGTTGCTGCACCAGCGAACGCCGAGACGAGGATCGACTCGAGCGTCGAGAGCGTGGCGCGGGTGCCCTTGCGAGACTTGAGGACGACGGCGCGGGCTTCCTCGAAGCTGGTGCGAACGAGGTAAGCCTGTGCGCATTCAGCAGATGACTTTCCTTGCGCACCAGAGGTAGTAGATACTGCGACGGAAGAGGTCAGCATTCGCCAGGCGAAAGGAAAGGAGGAAGCGAACGCACCCGTTCGTCACGGCAATGCCGAGCAGACTCGAGCTCAAGCCATCGTACAGGCCGGCGATACCGTCGCGCTGGATGACCTTCAGCGCGGCGCTGCGAGTGCTCTGCGAGGTAGCCGGGTGAAAGTCAGCATTAGCCGGGCGGGGACGGAGGAATGGACTCGCCTCCTTCTTTGATTTGGCCTCGACCTGGGAGCGCGTCGAGAGGTTGACGAGGGGGCTGTAGGATCACTGTGAGCTTGCGAATGGAGCAAGAGTGTACGGAGGTGCACTCACTAGGTCACAGCCCTATGTGGGGGGAAGGAGAGACGACGAGGTCAGCGAGCGTAAACAGCGAGGACGGGCGCCCGTGGACGACTCTGATCGCCCCCTGGAGCCCATCAGCGCGCCATGACAACGTCCTCATCCTGCCGCAAGTCGCACGACCGGCCCAGCTCGCGCGACTCGACCCGGATGCGAGTGCGAGGGGAAAGCGCGCGACTCACATGGCGATGCAGCCTCCCGCCGCTCCGGCGACCGCGTGCACGGACGAGTCACTCATTCCGACCATGCTGGGCTTGTCAGGCGTGCGAACGAGGGTGGTCGACAGTGGAAGTTGCGAGCGGGGGTCGAGATGGAGATGAAGAGAGCGGGAACAGCGACGGCGCGTTTGGCGGAGGGGTGGTGGGGTGTGGAGTTCTGTGTCAGTCTGTGATGAGCTGCAGCTGTCTTTGTCAAGCCAGGCGAGCGAGTCGAGAGTTGTCGGCGAGAGCAAGACCGGCTTCTCTCTCGTTGCCGGCGACGACGACGACCAACTCCAAACAGCCGCAGTTCCCAGCCAGATTACAAAGAGCGCCGTACGAACACATACTGATGGCAATGCAGATGGACCGAAAATACCCAGGGCGACCAGACGAATCCCGACACTCCTCCTCGCTCGCCCGCTCACATCCGGGCTGTCTGGCGCGGCCAGTACTCTGCCTTCGGCTGCAGCTCCTCCGGGACGCCCAGGCGAATGCCGGAAATGTTGCGAAGCCGCTTGGGCCAGATGCCACTGCGAGACGAGCACTCGAGGTCAGTCCGGAAGTCGTCGAAGCGAACGCAAGACGCGGACTCGCCTCTTCCCAGGGGCGAGGATCCCGTTCGGGTCGATGGCGTCCTTGAGAGCTTCCTGGAAGCGCAGCTGGATCTGGTTGTTCCCGCCGTACGTCGCCGCGACTTGGTCCATGAGGAAATTGTGCGTGCGGTACTCGCAGTAGCCCAGCTTGGCGCTGCAATCAGACAGTCGAAGGGTCAGCAAGAATGCAAAAAGCGGAGAAGAGAGCAAGCGCAGGCGCACCTCTCCCATGTCAGCTCGCGCATGAGCGCCTGCGCACGCCGCTTCTCGTCGTCGTTGTTCGGGTCGTAGATCAAGTCGAGGATGTGGTGCATCTCGCGCGCGCCGATACCTGTCCGCCCTTGTCAGTACTCGCTTCAAGCATCATCAAGGAAGGAGAGCATCACGCACAGAAGTTGCCCATATACTGGAACTCGTACTTCCTGCAAAGCTGCTTGCACAACTCGTACTGCGTCTCGGCGTCCTTCCCGCGCGAAGGCGAGATGGGCGCGAAGAACAAATGCGCGTAGCCTGGTCCACGCCACGAGAGCCACTGCAGTTCGTGGTTGTTGGGGATGCCTTGCATCGTCAGGTCGCGGTAGTGTAGGAGTGACTTTTCCTGAAGGTCGTCGACGAAGTAGTACTGCGCGAGGACTGTGTTAGGCCGACGGACTTGGTGAAGGACTGGCATGGAACGCACCTTGGCGCCCTTGACCTTCGAGAACTCGGTCTTGATGATCTCCCAGTGGCAGTCGCGGATAGCCTTCGGCCCGTCTGCGCGCAGCACACCCGTCAGAACCTGCCGAGATGAATGAAGCAGGAAGGAGACGCACAGAGCGCTCCGTAAAAGTCTGCACGTTGCGAGTCGCGAAAGTCAGCCACGCTCGTCACGCCCAGGTTCAGCGGAATGTCAACACACTCCACACGCCCTGACTCTTGAACTTGGTCTTGACAAACTCGACAAACTCGTCGTCGCTGAGATAGTTGGCGGTATCGCGGCCGGGGAAGAAGTCGTTCATCCTGCACGCTCGCACAGTCAGCATCTCTCCGGCTTTGTTCCAACAAGGGCGCAACGTACGTTCCTAGACAGGCGATGTCGACGAGCGAGTGGCGGAGCTGCGCGACGTGGCCGAAAACGCCGGAGATGCGGAGCGGTCGCATGAGCTCGACGATTTGCGGGAGGTCCGACTCGTTCTCGAAAGTCCAGCTGCAAGCCAAAGTCGACGTCAGCGTTGCATAAGGACGGACGAAAAGCTGGAACGCACAGGTAGCTCTGGTATCCGCCGGGGTGCGGCGCGAGGTTGACGCCCATCTCGGTACAGATCGCATAATTCGACTGGGTGAAGATCCCGTCCATGTACGGGCCGAACCCGTAATTGAAGAGGTAGCGCGAGGCGTTGTCGGCGCCTGCTGCGCCCATGCCCGTGTTGAAGACCTCGCCGTTTGGGAGGACGAGCGTCATCGAGCAGTGTTGGGAGAAGTGGTCGCCGTAGGGGGTGTAGCCGACGCCGCGATCCATTGTGTTGCCGAGCACTGAGCCCCAGCCCTGCAGGAGCCAGCGTGAGCCAGGCTTCGATGAGGAGAAGAGCGAAACTCACCAAGTCCGGGCAGTCCATCATCACGGTCTTCTCGAGTCCCCGCTTCGTGATCTCGTCATAGAGCTGGAAGTACGAGACACCAGGCTGGACAACGCAGTAGTAGTCGGTCGTGTTGATTTCGAGGACCTGGTTCATGCGCTTGCCTAGGTCGACGACGATAGATCCGCTCAACCGGGGCGAACGACCGCCGTAGCCGAGGTTCTTGCCACGAGAGATGGGCGAGATGGGCACGCCGTGCTTGTTGGCGAGCTTGACGATCGCCTGAACCTCAGCCGTCGAGCCGGGCGTGATGCAGACGGAGGTGGCAAACTTGTCGTCCAGTTGAGTGTCGTGGCCGTCGGTGAAGATGCCGCTGTGTGTCAAGGCGGCGAAGTCAGCGAAGGACTGGAAAAGAAGCAGACGAGGAGGACGCACCCGGTCTGCTCGTCCTGGAACAGCCCCTCTGCCGCGACACCCTCGCCGGAATCAATGTGGACGTTCTCCTCGCCCAGCAAAGCCTTCAAGTCATCGAGCATGGCCAGCATAGACCGGAGCGAGGTCCCGAGCGGCAGGATGAGGTTGGTTTCCGCGTCGCGAATGAGCGGGTTTCGTGTGCCATCGAGGGCGGGTCGTTGGGCGCTGGCGGAGGTCTCGGCAGTCTGCATCGTGAGCTGTGAGTGGTAGCAGGGAGAGCAGGAGTTCGCTGCGAGCGATAGAGGCGCCACATCTTGCCAGGACCCGAGTGGGGAGGAGGAGCGGAAGTCGTGACCCGCTCGAGTGGGCTCAGAAGCAAGCTCAACCTGCCTCACAGACAGTTTTCGCACGTCCTACGTCCCGCCGCCACTTCCGCAAGTCGTCGTCGCCTCCATCCTGACCTGGCCCTCGAGTTGAGCGATGAGAATGGCTGAAGAGAGTGAAGGTGTGGTGAAGGCTCGCGCGGCTTGGAGGAGCGATTGTGGGCATCGCTGAAGTCTGTAGCAGTGCGCTCGAACGCCTCTCGAGCGTCGTGAGCGGACGGGAAGAGCTCGACCCGTTCACCTTCCCTCTCGCACCCCTTGACCGGCGACTACATACTCACGATAGCTGGACGGGCTCAATGGACGCTCGTCGATGCTCTAGCGACCGCAAACCGACCGCTCACGGGCTTCCGCCGGCTCCCATCTTGCGCCCGGACGACACTATCTCCTCGTCCTCTCGCTCGCACCCCCCGTTGACAATACAGCTAGCGTTCGCCGTACTGATCGAAGGCAACTCGTGTGGCCGCTCAGGACTCGCGTACGGACAGTGCCCGACTCCCATGTCTCCGAAGCTAGACTCATCTCGTGACGGACGAGGATGCGATAGACTCTGGCTCTCCCTGCTTGAATGGCCATCGTACGGCATGATCGACACGGTGCGCGCGCTCAATGCAGGCGTGCCGCTGATCTCGCATCAGGACCTGTCCGTGACAGACAGCGCGCCGGCACACTCGAACTCCCGCGCTTCTCGCCCTCGTCCGGACAAGACGGCTCGAGCTATTCTCTCAGCGCGCGCTTCTTCCCTCTCTTTCTCCCCTCTCTCCATCACTCTTCGACTATACCTCCCGCCAACCCCGTCTCTCGGGCACACACGCTCCTTCCCACACTCCTTCACTCCTTCCCCGCCGCCTAATGCGGCTTACGCCCGTTCTCCTCGTCGCGGGCGCAGGCGCCCTCGGCGTTTCTGCTTCCGCGAACGCGCACTCTCAGCCGCACCACCAGTCTCCCGCTCATCTGCACGACAAGCGCACCTTTGGCCTCCTCTCCGGCCTCGGCTTCGGTTTCGGCGGAGGCAGCAGCCGCCCCTCTGCCTCATGGCGCTGCGACGGTGCGCCCTCTGCTTCTCATACTATCATCCACGATGGCGTGGGACCGGAAGCTGACATTCCTACGATGCAGGCTCGGGCAAGGACGGCTACAGCGTCGACTGGCTCGGTCTCGGACGGCCTTTCTGGGTTCCGGAAGGCTGGCTGTACTTCGGTACTAGCATCGGCTGGGCGCCTCCCGCCGGCTGGGAATGCTCAGCGAGCTGGAGCATTCCCTCGCTCTTCCTCAACATCGTTCACGAGGTAACCTGGTGGCGTGAGTCGAGTCCTTCCGCCTTCGCGGTACTGCGACTGACTGTCAATGGTCCTACAGAGCCTTCGGACGCCTGGATTGGCGCTCACATCGGCGTCGACCTTGGCTTCACCGCTCCCTCCTGGTGGGGCATGATCTCGCTCCCTGCGCAGGGCTGGAAGTGCGACGGCTCTGGCAAGGACGGATGGTCGATCGACTGGCAAGGTAAAGGTCGTCCGTCGTGGGCTCCCTCGGGTTGGCTCTGGTTTGGCTCGTGCGCTCGCTTTTCTCCTTCCTTTCATCGCTTCTCACTCGCTGATCTCGACCGCCTCCCCAGGTCCATCGGCTGGGCTCCTCCTATCGGCTGGTCGTGCGACGCCTCCTGGTCGCTCCCGTCCGCCTTCGTCGACGTTTGCGGCAGCGTTTCCTGGTGGAGTACGTCTTCCGCCTGCTCCCTCGTCCTCGACTTGGACTGACGCTCTCGCTTTTCGCAGAACCTCCCTCGGATTGGATCGACGCTCACATCGGCGTCGACCTCGGCTTCACCGCTCCCTCCTGGTGGGGCGTGATCTCGCTCCCTTCACGCGGCTGGACGTGCGACGGCTCC
>NW_015622972.1:130496-165689 GCF_000320785.1 Rhodotorula toruloides NP11 | reverse complement strand
GCGTCTCCTGGTGGAGTACATCTTCCGCCTCCTCCCTCGTCTTCGACTTGCGCTAACGCTCTCGCTTCCCGCAGAGCCTCCCTCGGCATGGATCGACGCTCACGTCGGCGTCGACCTCGGCTTCACCGCTCCCTCCTGGTGGGGTGTCATCTCGCTCCCTTCGCGCGGCTGGACGTGCGACGGCTCGGGCAAGGACGGATGGTCGATCGACTGGCAAGGTAACGGTCGTCCTTCGTGGGCTCCCTCGGGTTGGCTTTGGTTCGGCGGGTGCGTCTTGTCTTTGCTCTCCTCCACCGCTCCTCGTTCGCTTGCTGATTTGGACTTGTCTCTACAGGTCGATCGGCTGGGCTCCTCCCGCATCCTGGTCCTGCTCCTCGACTTGGCAGATCCCCTCGCAATGGTCGTCGGTGTGGCGCGTCTCCTGGTGGCAGCCGGGCGCCGCCTGGCTTACCTACCACCAGAAGCATGACTTTGGCTGGTCAATCCCAAGCTGGTGGGGTCTTCCCTCGTGCGGCTGCTCGTGCGGTTGCGGCGCCAAGACGTCGCCTGCTTTGTCGTCCATCGTCCCTTCGACTACGTCTCGCGCTCCTTCGACTACGTCTCCCGCTCCTTCGACTACGTCTCGCGCTCCTTCGACTACGTCACGCCCCGCCCAGACTACAACATCCCTCCCGACCACTACCTCACCGCAGAAGCCGTCAACCACGCTCAAGACATCGTCTTCTGCTTCGTGCACGTCCTCGACGAAGGCTGCCGCGACCACGACGCGCAAGGCCTCGACGACGACGCACAAGGCTTCGAGCTCGACGCACAAGGCTTCTTCGACGAAGAAGGTTTCGACGACCAGCAAGAAGCCGTCGACCAAGACCTCGGTGCAGGCGACTACCACGTACAAGCCGTCAACTCAGACGATCACGGTCACAGCTCCCGGCCAGATCGTCACAGTTACCGAGACGCACAACCTTCCCCCTCCTCCGGCGCCGACCAGCCGTCCCGGTCAGGGCTGGGAGTGCAGCGGTTCGGGTGACGACGGCTGGGATGTTGACTGGCAAGGTAACGGATGCCCGTCGCACCTTCCGAGCGGCTGGAAGTGGTGGGGAGTGTGAGTCTCGCATAGCGCTTTCTCCTCTTCCTGCTCGCACTGACGCTGCTCTTCGCAGCTCGATCGGCTGGGGTCCTTCGAAGGGCTGGGACTGCGGCTCGAACTGGACGCCGTCACCCGCAGAAGTCGATTCGTGCTCGAAAACTCAATGGTGGACGCCACCTCCCTCGCTCCAGCTTCCTTCCGGCGTCGAGTGCCCCGCCGGCTGGATTTCGATCGGATGGATCGACCAACGCAGGCCGTCGGCGTCGTGGACTTGCGACGGAACCGGCCGCGACGGCTACGACTTCGACCACTTTGGCAACGGGCGTCCTTCGTACCTCCCCGTCGGCTGGAAGTGGTGCGTCGCAGTCGATCAGTGTTCAGTTTTCGCTATACTGACGCTTTATCGTTCTCAGGTTCGGCCAGCTTCACGGCTGGCAGCCTTGCTCTTCTTTCCAGCTTCCCTCGTCGACCTGGTCGCCACCCTCGTCGTGGAACCCGAACCTCGCAGTCTGGTGGCAACCTCGCGCCGCTTGGACTCTCCGAGGCAACTTCCGCTGCCCTCGTTGGTGGAACCGCGGCCATCTTCGTGGCTCGTTCCGCTGGTGGTAGACGCGCGGTTCTCCGGACCCTCCTTTGACAGACACTCCTCTAGGTTTCCTCGCGGTTTCTCTCCCTCCGCAGTAATCGTCGCTCTCTCCATCCTGTACTACTCTCTGCGAATCTAAGCAGGCGCTCGTGGCCGTCCTCGCACCCTGACCTCTTGCGAAGGTCAACTGCTCTCGACGACGAGGAAAGCCTTCGTTTCGCTTCGCTCCTGGCTCGTTCGTCCTTGCAAGCTCCTTATAGTCCGTCCAGCACTCCAGCGGCGCCGAACGTACACCTTGCGATTCCCTCCCCCTCATCGCGGGGCGACCCTCGTAGCGCATCTACACCCGCTTGCACTTCCTCAGCAACTCCCTCTCCCACTCCAACCACCCGTCCTGATCCCGTCCCTCGACTTCCCGTCCCTCCTTCTTCGCCTTGGCCTGCTCTTCAATTGCCTTCTCCAGCGTGCTCCACTCGACGCACCCGCCTGTGAAGGTCTCGAGCTCCAGCCCGTCCGCCGCCTTCTCCTTCACGACATCCGCTTCCTCTCCTTCCTTCTTCTCCGCGCCATCGCCAGCTGAGAGGACAGTTGAGGCGCTCGGCGGCTCGAGCACGAACTCGCCCTGCCGTGTTCGCGTGAGCTTGACGACGTGTGCGACGGAACCGAGGGCGAGGCCGATGTCGTGCACGATGGAGCGGATGTAGGTGCCGGAGGAGACGGTGAGGTGGATCTCAAAGATAGGAGGGCGGGAGACGGTGGAGTCTGCTTGGTCGAGCGACGGTGAGCAACGAAGGCAAGGGTAGGGAACGTGCAACGCACCTGAAGGCCCTGCCTCGCTCGTGTTCGCCTCAGCAGGCGCACTCGTAGTCGCATCCTCATCACCCTGCGCAACATCCTCTTCGCTAGGCACCGTTGTCCGTCCCTCCTTGACCATCTTCTCCAATCGCTCCAGCTCCTTTTTCTTGTCCTCCTCCAACTCCTCTTTGGGGTACTCGTATGTGTGCTCGTCACCGTTTGCGAAGCGCAGGAGCTCAAGCGAGTGGACGGTGACTTTTCGAGGAGGGATGGGGCGGGGAAGAGGAGTGTTGCTGCGGGCGTATTCGTAGAGAGGTTTGCCGTCCATCTTCAGCGCGGAGTAGCTGGCGCAAGAGTCGAGAGCGTCAGTTCATCTCCCGCAAACTGGTAGAACTGAAGTCGGACGCACACAGGCGGCGTCTGCTCAATCTCTCCCCTGAACCGTCCCAAGACCTCCTCGACCTTCTCCTTCGTGATGCCTTGCCAGCTCGCCATCTTGACCCGCTTCCCGTCAGAGTCGTAGCTGTCAGTCGAGCAGCCGAGAAGACCGATAGCGCGGTACTCTTTCGTGCAGTCGAGAAAGCGGGAGAGGGATTTCGTCGCTGCGTTCGTGCCGACAACTGCAGCAGATTCCGGGTCAGCAAGCGTCGACGGGAGCGCAAGGGCTAGTGCTCACCGAGTACACCGTCTGCGAGCGGATCAAGCGTCCCTCCCTGGCCCATCTTGACCTTGTCGGCCCTCCTGCCCCTACCCTTCTTGCCCTTCTTCCACCCCTTGCCTCCCTGATCCTGCTCATTCGCATTGTTAGGGTCCCTGAAGAGCTCCGACGCGGAGAACAAGGGCTGCAAGCGGTTGAGGAGCTGCAACGAGGGCGAGTTCAGCGAGGAAGGGAGGAGGAAAGCGAGAACGGCGCACCGTCATCGAGGGGACGCCTGTCGGCTTGTTCAGCCCAAAGAGGGCGCTCAACGGAGCGTTCCCAGCCTTTGGCATCGTCGCTTCGAGCTGTTTGAGCGGCAAAGTGAGCGGTTCTCGTCCAAGGGAGGTCTCTCGCGGCGACAGTCACCTCGACTGGCTCAGGAGGGACTGCGACTGCTGCTAGACTCTTCTACGGATGGCCACTGCACCACCCACACTGCGCGACCGCCAGCTCGCGGCGTTGCAGTCGCTCCTCGCCCTCAACAGCCCCACCGCATCGACCTCGACCTCGCACGGCGCACAGGGCGGACAGGCGGGCACGCTGAGCCTCAGCGGACAAGGGCAGCTCCCGACATGGAAGGTCCTCGTCATGGACAAGGTCGCGCAGGACGTGCTGGCGACCAGTCTCCGCGTCCAGGACTTGCGCGCCGCGGGCGTCACCCTCCACCTGTGAGTTCGCGTGGACTCGCTTGAACGTTGTTTTCTGAGTGCTTTCACGGTCTGAGCCGGGCGCTACGCTCCCTTGAGTCGTGGGAGTGCGGAATGCGGACATGACGCGTGTCAGGCGGAACACTCGTCTTGGCGACCTGGCAGAGCTAGAGACAGGATGAGAATGCGTGGAAATAATCGAAAACGACTCGATACAGGCAATTGCACTCGGACCGACCTGCGCTGCCCGACGTTCCCGCCATCTACTTCGTCTCCCCCACCTCTGCCAACGTCCAACGCATTGCAGCCGACTTGCGAAAGGGTCTCTACGCTTCGACCTACGTCAACTTTACCAGCGCGTTGCCGCGGCCGCTGCTGGAGGAGTTTGCGGAGACCGTCGCGAAGGATGGGACGGTCGAGGGGGTCGAGCAGGTGCGCCGCAGGCTCGCTTTGGTTCGCCAAGAAGCTTGCTGAGCATCCGCTGACAATTCCGTTTTCCCGTACTCTGCAGGTCTACGATCAACACCTCGACTACCTCGTTCTCGCACCCTCGCTCTTCTCGCTCGCTCCCTCCGTCTCGACCGCTTCCACTTCCGCAGCACCCTCGACCTCCTCCAACGCCCTTCAACCTTCCGCCACCGCCGCATCTGACGTCCGAACGACGTATGAGAGGTTGAACGAGGCGCGGGCGAGCGAGGAGGACATCGAGGAAATCACGGACAGGGTTGCGAAGGGTCTCTTCTCGGTGTTGGTGACGATGGGTGCGTTGCGTCTCCTTGTGCGATGGCTCCGCTGCCTTGCACAAGTCAGTCATACACGTCCTTCGACTAAGCGACTGAACATGATCTCGCCGCAGGTCAACTGCCCATCATCCGCGCACCGCGAGGGAACGCCGCCGAGATGGTCGCCCGGAAACTCGACTCGCGACTTCGGGATCACATGGCGAGCTCGCGGGGAGTCAACGCTTTTTCGGGCGGTGTTGGCGGAGACGGATCGTTTGGAAGGCCTTGTGAGTCCAGGTCCTGCAGCTCAACCGTTCGGATCAGTCCCCGAGCTACTGGATGGAGCCGGGCTGTTGACTTTCAGGGAAAGGGACTGACAAGTCGCTTGGCAGTGCTCGTCATTCTCGATCGCAACGTCGACCTCGTCCCGATGCTCTCGCACAGCTGGACCTATCAGGCGCTTGTCAACGACGTTCTCGGCATGAAGCTCAACCGCGTTACTGTCGAGGTAGGCTGGCATGGGCCGAGCCCCAGCGATGTTGAGGCTGACGGAGTGTACTCGTCCGCGTGCTCACAGGCTCCCGATGCCGGCAAGCTCAGCAAGAAGACGTACGACCTCGATGCCAAGGACTTCTTCTGGGCCAAGAATGCGCAGAATCCGTTCCCGCAGGTTGCGGAGGAGATTGACCTCGAGCTGAACAAGTGCGTCGGCGACTCTTCTTCCTGGACGACCCGTTCTTGGTCGCTTCGGACGATCGAGGACAGGTTTGGAGTCATGAAGAAGTCGCATACCGACGCTCGTTAGCGTGCAGGTACAAGCAGGACGCAAACGAGATTACGCGGTCGACGGGCGTGAGCGATGTCAACGACCTGGCTCAGGTGTACGTCCCGCCCTATCCTCCTCACTCACGCAAGCTCACGAGCTGGCCTTCCGTACAGCGACCTCACCTCGAACGCCGCGAACCTCAAAGCCGCCATCACCGCCCTCCCCGAACTCACCGCCCGCAAAGCGACGCTCGACACGCACATGAATATCGCGACGGCGCTCCTGCAGGGTATCAAGGAGCGAGGATTGGACGAGTTGTTCCAGATGGAGGAGGCGATCACGAAGCAGGTGCGTCGGCTCATCTGCCTTGCGCGATTCGACGCATCGCGTACTGGCAGTGCTCGATCGGGCCGTTTTCGCAGAAGTACAGGAGCTGACCCGCGACACTCTCGCAGACTAAGCGCGAATTGCTCGAAGCCGTGCGCGACCCGACCAAGTACAAGCCGGAGGACAAGCTGCGCCTGATGCTTTGCTACTACTTCTCGATGCTCGCGAGCGGGTCGGACAAGGGTTTCTCGCGCGACGACTTGGCGGAGTATGAGCGGGCGTTGAAGGAGGCTGGGGCGGATATGGGGCCTTGGGAGTATGCGAAGAAGTGAGTCCGGCGCTTCCTCGACTCGAGGCTTGCGCCGTTGCAGGTTAGGTGAGACCCAGCGGCTCACTGACAATGCTTCGTCTTCAGGCTTCGGGACGTGATGCGGATGTCGAGCCTCGGTGCGACATCGGCGCAGCCTGCGCCCAGTACGGCCGGAGGCGACCTGATGCGCGGCTTTAGCTCGCTATCGAACCGAGTGCGTCCATCGTCAGTCGCCTGACGCGAGCGCAGGGACTGACTCGAACTCGTCCTGCAGCTGACGGACCGGCTTCGCGATGGCGGCATCGGCGGTGTCGGCCTCGACAACCTGATCTCGGGCGTCAAGAACTTCCTCCCCGCCCGCAAGGATTTCCCCGTAACGCGCATCGTCGAGGCTCTCATGGACCCGGCATCGGCGTCGACACAGGCGTTGCAAGACACGGACGACTACCTGCTCTTTGACCCTCGTTCTGGCGGCCGCTCTGCCCGACCTGCTGCAGCGACGCAGGGACGAGGCCGTCAGCAGTACACGGACGCGATCGTCTTCACCGTCGGAGGTGGCAGTCTGGTCGAGTACGGCAACCTGAACGACTACATGATGCGGAGCGTGCCGGGCGGCGGCGGGAGCGGGATCGCGGGTGCTGGTGGACAGGCGGGTGGACAGCCGCAGGGATTGCCGACGAGGCGGATCACGTACGGTAGTACCGAGATCCTCACGCCGAGCGATTTCGTCAAGGCGCTGGGCAGCCTCGCGCGGACGTAGTGAGCCGGTCTCCGTCCGTCCGCCCTCGCTTCCCCTCCGATTCTCTCTCTCTCTCCGTTGCGTCTGGTTGTTCGAGGACTGCAATGCCCGTTCTTCGTTGTCGTTATCGCGCTGCTGCAAAGCTCGAAGAGAACGATCGCCCTCTTGACCGCGTCACTCGCATGGTCGACCAAGATTAGCTGTTTGCTCTCTTGCACGCCACTCTGCTACGGTACAGCTTGCACGAAGCCACTGCTCGCTATGCCTGCGCCGGACTACGACTACCGCCAGAGCTCTGTCGACGACGACCGCCGCAGGGCGCAAGAGGTGTGGGAGCGAGTTGAACGAGGGAAGCGGGATACCCGGCCAGCATCGCAGGGCGAGGAAGCGGGGGCGAACGGTGCAGACGGGTCTGCTGATGGCCAACACGACTCGAAGCAGGACAGCGCGGCGAGGAGCATCCAGTCTCGCTATCGGCATCATGTCGACCAGCGGACCGCCAACGGCTGCAACATGAGCTCGTCGAAGCGGTGGAAGGACGGGATGAAGCAGCGTCAGATGTCTGAAGCAGGGCACGACCAGGACAAGGGAAAGAACGATGCCGCCTCGCGCTGGAGACGAGGACAGGTCTACGCCTCGCAAATCACGGACGGGAAGTCGGCGGCGGGCGCGCAGGGTCAGGAGGGCGAGCTCAGTGCAGAAGAGGAGATGGAGGCGCTCGGCCGGACGGACAAGGAGAAGAAGAAGATCCGCAAGGAGCGTGTCGAGGCGAAGCAGCTCGAGGCGCAGTACTGGCTCGAACTGGTGCGCAGCGTCTTTCCGAGCGTCCTGTGCTTCGTTAACTGATTCCTTGCTCTCGCAGGTCGACCGCAAGCACCGCTACGCCTCGAACCTCAAATTCTACCACCAGAAATGGAACGAGACAGACACGGACGACAACTTCTTCCACGTTAGTTCGCTTCACGCCCTCGTGCTGGTTTCAACTGACGCTTTTGCGCTCACAGTGGCTCGACGAAGGCGACGGAAAGGACCTCGACCTTGAGGAGTGTCCGCGGAAACGCCTCGAATCCGAATGCATCACCTACCTCACCGCCGAGCAGCGCGAGATGTACCGCGTCGAGGTCAAGGACGGCTTGCTCGTCTGGGCCAAAGACGGCCAGCCGCTCGACACCTCCAAGTACCACGAGGATCGCGGACCGGACAAGGGCGGGATCGTCGCGATTTCGGAGGAGGAGTACGAGGAGAACCGGAGGAAGGAGAACGAGAAGATGAAGAAGCTTGCGGAGGCGGGGCAGGGAGACATCAGTAGCAGCGACTACGACAGCAGCTCGTCGAGCTCAAGTTCGGACGAGGCGGACGAGGTGCGTGAGGGTGTGCGAGCGTACGGCGACAAGGTGTGCCGCTTTCCCTTCCGAGTCCTCGGTGCCTTCGTTGACCGGGTGTGCGCGCTACAGGGCGGAACGGCTGGACACGGCAAGGGCGTCCGTCAAGCGAAAGAGCGAGTCAGATACTACCTCTCTCCGAAAGCGGTCATGGATACCATGCTCCGCAAGACCGTCAACAAGAACACGTGAGGGCTTACCATCCTGCGCTTTTGCCCCCTCCTTTCTCCGCTGACAGGGCCCTCGCCTTCTGGGATCGCTGGTTCTGTCATTCCGGCAAACGCAGGTGGCTGTACGTTTCCGACTTGCAGAACAACCTCTACGTCGGGATCAAGAAGACGGGCTCGTTCCAGCACTCGTCCTTCCTTTACGGCGCTCGCGTCACTTCCGCCGGTGCGTTTGATCCGTCTCGATGCCTTGCTCTCACTCACGAACTCTGACCCCCAGGCCTCATCAAGGCTTCGAAAGGACACCTGACTTCCCTCTCGCCGCTCTCGGGCCACTACCGCGCCGGCACGATGCACTTCAAGTCGTTCGTCCGCTCGCTCGAAGACCAGCACGTCGACATGTTGAAAGTCTCGATCTCCAAATCGGTGCTGACGATCCGCGGCATCGAGAAGTACGGCAAGTTCACGAAGAAGAAGAAGAACCTCAAGGAGCGGTTCAAGGCGAGCGTGCTGAGGAAGGAGACCGAGTCGGAGAAGCAGAAGGAGGAGGGGCAGAAGGAGATTGATCGGATCCGGAATGAGGAGAAGGGAGAGGGCGAGCAGGAGCACGAGAAGGAGATGAATGATGGCCGGGAGAAGGCGAGCAAGGAGCGCAAGAAGGAGGACAAGCCGTTGCCGGGCGAGGGGAAGAAGGTCGAGGAGATGACGGAGGAGGAGCGGACGGAGCGGGGCGTCGCGCTCGTGCAGCGGGCGTTCGAGCGCGGACTCAACCTCGATTCGAAGGGCGGGACGGGACAGGAGGACGCGGAGTCGAGCTCGTCCAGCTCGTCCAGCTCGAGCAACGACGAGGAAACCTAGCGATTCCAGCGTTCGATGTCTTCCTCTGTCGTCTCCCGCTCTCGTAGGTCTACTGCGTGTGTGCTTGTTGTGTCCTATATTGCTACATTGGAATCAGACCATCGAAATCAGATTGCTAACGTTGAACCTGCGAAACTTCTGCGCGTCTCGCTCTCTCGACGCCCGCAAACAATCTCCCGAGCCGCCTCTTCAGCCGCTGATCTCGACCTTGTTCTGCGCCTCAAGAGCAGTCAGTCTCGAGACCGGAAAGCTTGCAGACGGAGCGGCGCACCTTGTAAAATGCGACGTATCCCTCGATATCCTTCGCCTTGTCCTTCGCCTGCGGGTAGTACCACGCGACGTCCGACACCTTCTTCCCGTTCACGTCGGCGTTGTAGTAGCTCGCGACGCCCTGGAGAAGCGAAGGACAAGCTTGTGAGCGCAGAAGTCGACGAGACTGAAGAAGAGAGCGGGCGCACCTTCCATCCGCAAGTCGTGTGCGTCTGCGAGTCGGTGAAGAATTCGCGCTTGACGTCGGACGGCGGGCTTTTTGAGTCGCAGGAAGGCAGGATGAGCGAGATCAGGAGGAGCCGAGGTGGGGATGAGGATGAGGTGAGCATCGGCGAGGACAGGGCGGGTGGAGTGGGTGTGTAGCTCACAAGTACTGCAGCGAGAGCATGGTCAGCGTGACTGCAAGTCCTGCGAAGCCCAGGGAACGAGCGCACATGGTTCCCCTCGACGACCTTGGTCTGGGACGATTCCGCGAGAGTCTGGCCATTGAGCTTGACGGTGACCATCTTAGCTGAGCGAGAAGAGTGGAAGAGCGCGCGGGGCAAGCGGGAAAGAGCAAAGGGAGCCGTGGTGGGCGAGCGAGGTGAAGTGAAGGAGGAAGAGAAGAGAGGCCGAGAGGGCGACATGGGCATCGGAAAGCTTTGTCGAAATCGTGGACAGCCTTCGCCTTGAAAAAGCTTCCAGAAAGCCAGGCAGACTCGCAGAACCCGCGGAGGGACGGCAATAAGAATAGATTCCGCTCGTAGCCCGCGTCTACTTGACCTGGGCCTCTTGCCCCAGCTTGCCCTGAGCCACGAGCTCGCCCTTCAGCTCCTTCATCACTGTGTGACGTCGAGTGTCAGCGCTTCGGGGCAGAAGGCACAGACTGAGGTGGAGAACACGGCGAACGTACCCTCTTCTGCGATCTCCTTCAGCCGCGCCTCGTCCTTCCCAATCAGCGAGACGTCGACGCCTGCCATGAGCTTGGGGTAGCTGCCAACGCGCTGTAGGTTGCAAGCGAAGTCAGCGGACACAGACACCCAGAAAGCGAAGGGAGAAGACGCACAATCATCTCCTTCCGCACTCGCTCCTGCAAGGACGTGAGGAACGGCGCGATCGAGCTCTCAGGCATCCTGTGAAAATATCACGTCAGCGTTGTTGGCGCACGAAGAACGGAAAAGCATGCGAGACGGACTTGGTGTGCACGAGGACGCGGAAAGGCTTCTCCGAAGCAGGCGGTAGCGGGATGAAGTGCGAGACGAGTCCCTCGACGAGCCGCTCGAACAGTCTTGGTACGCCAGGGAGGATGCAGACCTTTCCGCCCAAGCGAACGACCGGTACCCAGCTGCATGAGGACAGTCAGGAGAGATAGCGAGAGATGGAAGGCAAGGTGCGCAACTCACAGGTCCTCCTGTACAAAGAACACCTCCGCATTCTGCGGGAAACGCGCCATCCGCAGTCGCGCCTGCTTCTGCTCCTCAGTCTGCTCGTCCATTTTGTACCTGTGCTTGCCCATCTCGTACATCCTCCGCTGCGTCTCCTCGTGCAGCTCGAGGTCAACGCCGAAGGCTTTGGCGATGCTCATGTAGGTGATGTCGTCGCTGCGAGCGCACCCGTCAGGAAAGGGCGCTTCGCGCGGAAAAGATACGGATGGAGACCCACTGGGTTGGCCCGATTCCTCCAGACGTCACGACGAGGTCGTAGTTCTTGTGCATTCGCTGCACCGCCTCGATGATCTCGTCCTCGTCGTCGGCAATAACCTCGATGCGCTTCAGGTCGATGGCGAGGTCGAAACACATCTTGGCGAAGAAGTTCGAGTTCGAGTCGCGGGTCTTGCCTGTGAGCGACATGCAAGGCTTGTTCAGTCCATTGTTCCTGCAGACCAACACGCTCGTTGAGGGAGCAATCCCGCTCATCTCGACGACATGAGATGCGAGAACGACCGGGACTCACCGTTCAGCACCTCGTCTCCAATGACCAGCATCGCAGCGCTCTTGACATACTGTCCCTCCTCAAACTTGGGCGGCTGCGACAGCGGAAAAGTGGGAGCGTCCGTCATCAAGTTGCGGGCGGCGACAGCGATCGAAGGGCGGGCGGCGAATGCGAGGTGTGCGGCGACGGAGCGTAGGCGCGAGCGGGAGGCAGCGAGCATGCAAGCGCAGCGAGTCGAGCTGGAAGTGAGCGTGTGGTCGAGGAGAAAGAGCGAGACGACGAGGGTCGGCCCGAGATGAGGGGGAGTAAATTGCAAGGCGCACGCTGGGCGCCGCGACAGTACTCGAGAGGCTCGGGAGAGCGCAAGAAGGTGGACGAGGTAGGAGCGAAGCGAAACGAAGGCTTTCCTCGTCGGTGAGAGCAGTTGACCTTCGCAAGAGGTCAGGGTGCGAGGACGGCCACGAGCGCCTGCTTGGATTCGCAGAGAGTTACAGAAAAGAGTGACGATTACTGCGAGGGGAGAAGCACGGCGAGGAAACCTAGAGGAGTGTCTGTCGAAGGAAGGAGTGTCCGGAGAACCGCGCATCTACCACCAGCGGAACGAGCCACGAAGATGGCCGCGGTTCCACCATCTAGGGCAGCGGAAATTGCCTCGGAGAGTCCAAGCTGCGCGAGGTTGCCACCAGACTGCGAGGTTTGGATTCCACGATGAGGGTGGCGACCAGGTCGACGAGGGGAGCTGGAAAGAAGAGCAAGGCTGCCAGCCATGAAGCTGGCCGAACCTGCGAGCGATAAAGCGTCAGTATCCTGATTTGCGATGGGTTGGGCTAGCGCGACTCACCGCTTCCAGCCGACGGGCAGGTACGAAGGCCTGCCGTTGCCAAAGTGGTCGAAGTCGTAGCCGTCGCGGCCGGTTCCGTCGCAAGTCCACGACGCCGACGGCCTGCGTTGGTCGATCCATCCGATCGAGGTCCATCCGGCGGGGCACTCGACGCCGGAAGGAAGCTGGAGCGAGGGAGGAGGCGTCCATCAGTGAGTTTTCGAGCACGAGTCGACTTCAGCGGGTGACGGCGTCCAGTTCGAGCGGCAGTCCCAGCCCTTCGAAGGACCCCAGGCGATCGAGCTGCAAAAGAAGCGTCAGTGCGAGCAGGAAGAGGAGAAAGCGCAACTCGTAACGCACACTCCCCACCACTTCCAGCCGCTCGGAAGGTGCGACGGGCATCCATTGCCCTGCCAGTCAACTTCGCAGCCATCGCTGCCGGATCCGCTGCACTCCCAGCCCTGACCGGGACGGCTGGTCGGCGCCGGGGGAGGGGGAAGGTCGTGCGTCTCGGTGACTGTGACGATCTGGCCGGGAGCTGTGACCGTGATCGTCTTGGTCGACGGCTTTTGCGTTGTAGTCGCCTGCAACGAGGTCTTGGTCGACGGCTTCTTGCTGGTCGTCGAAACCTTCTTCGTCGAGGAAGCCCTGCGCGTCGAGCTCGAAGCCTTGTGCGTCGTCGTCGAGGCCTTGTGCGTCGTGGTTGCGGCAGCCTTCGTCGAGGACAACGTGCACGAAGCAAAAGATGATGTGTTGTGCGTGGTTGACGGCTTCTGCGGCGAGGTAGTGGTCGGGAGGGATGTCGTGGTCTGGGCGGGGCGTGACGTAGTCGAAGGAGCGCGAGACGCAGTCGAAGGAGCGCGAGATGTAGTCGAAACAACGATGGACGACGAAGCAGGCGACGTCTTGGCGCCGCAACCGCACGAGCAGCCGCAGGAGGGGAGACCCCACTAGCTAGGGACCGACCAGCCAAAGTCATGCTCCTGGTGGTAAGTGAGCCAGGCGTCGCCGGGCTGCCACCAGGTCGCACGCCACACCGACGACCATTGCGAGGGGATCTGCCAAGTCGAGGAGCAGGACCAGGATGCGGGAGGGGCCCAGCCGATCGGCCTGGGTAGACGAATCCTAGACAGCGAGTGCGCGATGAAATGAAGAGTTATGGAAGTTCGCGACGCACGAGCCACACCAAAGCCGTTCGCGGAAGGAGAGACGCCGAGGGCGCAGAGGAGGAGTGCAGTGGCTCGGCTGCCATTTGCGCTCCCTACGGCGCTCGAATTGAGCCTGTCATCTTTCAAGCGTCGCAGCTGCACTAAGCCTCGCCTAGCCTGCCCGCAAAGCGGTTGGTCCAACAGCAGTGAAGCGACGAGGAGAACGAGGGTGGCAGAACCGCGAGCATCGCTTGGGGCGCGCTGGCCAGCAGCCACTAGCCTCTGCGGGTCCCTAGCGAGTGACAGCAGTCCACGACAAGCCACCCAGCGGTGTGAGCCAGCATCGTCGTCTCCCAACCTTTGCTTCGCCCTTCACGCCGCACTCCGCTTTTCATTCACACCTGCTCGTGCTGCTACTCGACCAGCCCGCCATGAAGATCCTCTCGATCCAGATCCTCCACGTCGTGCCCGGCCAGTCGTCGTCGTCGCCTGCAGTTGCCGTCGCCGCCGCTCAGGACCTCTCGTCGTTCTCGTTCTACCAGCGTGGGACGTGAGTCGCGGCGTCCGCTTAAGGATCTTAGGCGTGGCTCAGATGGACTGGCGTGGACGGCGGCCCAGCCGAGCGAGGTTGAGGGATCTCGAAGGACGCGTTGCGAGGGGCACGCGTCATGCAGGCGGCCGCGTGAGGGCGAAGGGGAACGCCCTGGGTCGAGGAGAGGCAGAACTGGCTGTCTTGGCAGCTGCTCGCAACTCTCGAGAGGCGCGGCGGGAGCTGGAAGGTCGACTTGCTTCACCTGGTCTCGCGGACTGAGATGAGGAGAACGCAGGGCTTGCCCGGCTCTGCGGGTGGATATCGTGCTCTCAGAGGAGCAACTAGCACTTATTTGAGCCATGGAGCGGACGAGCGCTGACTGACCGCCTCTTTGACCCCCTTCAACTCACAGCGTCGGCGAGTTCATGACCTTCCTGTCCCGCACTGTCGCCGAACGAACGCCTCCCGGTCAACGACAGTCCGTGCAGGAGAACAACTATACCGCGCACGTCTACTCCCGCTCGTCCGACCAGCTCGCCGGTGTCATCGTCTCCGACCAAGAATACCCCGTCCGCGTCGCCTTCTCGCTTCTCAACAAGATCCTCGACGAGTTCACTACCAAGGTGCAGCGGTCCGAGTGGGAGGCAAAGGCGGCGCAGGGCAGGCAGTCGGGCAAGCAGGTCTTGGTCGATTACCCCGACCTTACGACGTACTTGCAGAAGTACCAGGACCCGAAGCAGGCGGATGCGATCATGAAGGTGCAGCAGGAGCTCGACGAGACCAAGATCATCCTGGTGCGTGGCCCATTGTCGCCGTCGGGCGGACAATGGTCCTGAGCCTGACTCCCGTTTGTCCCTGCAGCACAAGACGATCGAGTCGGTCCTCGAGCGCGGCGAGAAGCTCGACAGCCTCGTCGACAAGTCCGCAGCGCTCTCGGCAAGCTCAAAGTCGTTCTACAAGACCGCCAAGAAGCAGGCGAGTCGCAGCCGCGAATCCTGCCGTTAGTTCGAAGCTGACTTTGCTCGACTTGCAGAATTCGTGCTGCGTTATCGCCTAACGACCTCCCCACCCTCATTCTTTCAGCATCGCATATACCTTTTCCTCCATTCCTCGCCTCACCTACTTGAGCGGCCCGCCTTCGCTCCATTCGCCACATCCCCTCGACCCACTATCCTTCGCCTTCTACGTCTCGTCCATCTCGACCTAATCGAGTTCTCGTCTTCTCCTCCCTTTTTGCGCTCTTGCAGTTGTGCCGCAACCCGCGCTTCCCCTTGTAGTCTGTAATACTCGTTCAGGACGAACTCGCGCATCGCTTTGCCTCTCGAACGCTTACCGGCTCCGCCTGCTCCCTTGGTTGCATCAGAGACGCTGGAGGCAGTCTCGTGGCGTACGGACGAGTACGGCGGTGAATTGCACATCCATGTCTCCTCGAAATTGCCCTTGTCCTCCACCTTGTTCTCCGCTTTGCTCCTTTGACCGCGCTGCTTCTCTCGGAGCTCGTTGAGCACTTCGCAACGCTCGCCAGCTCGCTGATCCGCCGCCCCGCCGCCGCGATGGCGTCGCTCGCAACCTCCTCACGCCAACCTCGCTGGGCAGACGTCTACCGCTGCTTCGCCGCCCTGCGACCGGCGCCAGTCGCCACCCGCGTGACGGAAAGGGCTTTTGCGGATGCGTGGCGTGCAGCGCGCGCTACAGGACGGCGGGGAGTGATGACGACGGTCGTCGGAGGCAGGACTCCTGGGTCGGCACTTTTGGCGGGCGTGAGGGAGCGAGGGAGTGGGATGGCGAGCGTGCGGACAGAGCTGGACAAGCGCTGGATACACTGCACAGCGCCAGGTTGCCCCAACAACCAGTCGACCCGCACCTTCGCCTCTTCCTCACCGTCAAGCTCGTCGAATCCCTCGCCCAACCCTCCTCCGCCTCCCGACCCTCGATCGCCCGACAGATCGAGGCAAAACGCTCTCGCCAAACCAGAGCCGCACCCGCTCGCGAAACCCGAGCCTCACCCCGTCGTCTCGACCTCTGCCCCACATCCCGCCTACCTCTCTTCCCTGTCTCGCTCGATCCGACGAGCAGCAAGCGCCCTTCAGACTCCCGCAGGACGACCACCGCCGAAGGAACAACTTCTCAGCCTGACGAACTCGTTCTTCGAGCGTCTCAAGATCCGCTTCAAGTGGGCGACCATCCGCTCGTACAGGCGGTTCCGCGCCGACGATTACTCGGCGTTCTTCTCATTCGGCATCCTCGGCACCCTCGGATGGTTCCTCCTCTCGACTACGTCCGCCTTCGCCCTCTTCTTCTTCGTCGTCAACTCGCTCTCGCTCCAGGAATGGATCGCAGGCAAGCTCGGATCGTACTTGACCGACTCGACAGGCGTCAAGGTCGTCTTTGAGAGTGCGATTGTGCCCAAGTGGGGCATCTTTGGCAAGGAGGGCAGCAGGATCGTCTTCAAGAACGTCTACATCTCGCGCGGACCGGTCAAGGGCGAACTGGGTGTCTTGCCTGTTCTTGAGCAGGAGCGCACGGATGAGACGGAGGAAGAGGCGCGGCTGCGCGAGATGATCGCAGAATGGACGCACTTCCACCTCAGCATCGACACCGTCGAGGTCAGCCTCAGCCTCGGGCGCTGGCTCGACGGCAAGGGCTTGATTAAGGATGCGGCGGTGCGGGGTGTGCGCGGCGTCATCGGTGCGTACAGAACGTTCGAGTCGCAGCAGGATGTTGGCTGACCTTGCTAGTGGCAGAGCGCTCGCACATCGTCTACGACCCGAACGCGCCGAAGGACCGCTTCGCCTACCGCAACAAGCCTCGACCTGGTGACTTCTGGCTTGAAGGGCTCAAGATTGAAGACTTCCTCGTCACTATCTATCAGCCGGAGAACTTCCGACCGGTAAGTTCGCCCTTACTGCCTTAGGCGAGCTCCTCTCTGACTGGACCTTCTTCTGCAGTACACCTTCTCCATTTTCAACGCCGACATCCCTCGCTTGCGCAAGCAGTGGCTCTTCTACGACCTCATGTCGGCCGAAGCCGTCACAGGCCAGATCGACAACTGTCTCTTCAGCTTGCACAAGCCTCAGTCGATCGGGCGGACGAGCGAGGAGGACTTGAAGGACGCGCGGTGGTCTCGCATGGTGCGTTGACTCATCCCACTCGATCAGGCGTGAGCTGACGGTCTTCTTCGAGCAGTCCCGCTTCCGCATCGATGGCGTTCCCATCGACCACATGCAGTCAACTGCCGACACCGGCGTCCTCTCCTGGATCACCTCGGGCCGCTGCGACCTCGTCGCCGACATCCGCTTTCCTCGCGAGGACACTGAGCTCGACCTCTCGGCGCTTGTCGACCACCTCGTCGACGAGATCGGCGAGCGCCTCTCTCCCTCGAAGGAAGAGTCGGACTCGCCTATCCCGGGTCGGCGATCGCTTTCGCGTGATGCCCTACAGGCGCCGAGGGACGAGGATGCTGAGCAGGTCAAGAAGGAGGAGCGGCTGAAGGCGCTGCGCTTTGCGAAGGAGACGGAGAAGGCGGCTGCTAAGGCGAGTCTGGGCGTAGACGAGGATGATGGCGAGGAGTTGCACGTCGGCGAGGATGAGGAGGACCGTATCGTCTCGATCGACCTTGACATCCGCTTCAAGGACCTCAAGGCGTCTGTGCCAGTGCGTAGCAGTCCGCTTTCTCCCGGCCTCCCTTCCCTGACTCGCCGGCTCCCGCAGTACTTCACGTCCGACCTCTCCTACGTCAACAACGCCCTGATCCGCCCCATTGTCGCCTTCATCAACCGCAACCGCACCCTCATCCCGATCCGCTGCCACATCGACCTTGGCCTGAGCGAGTTCAACGGCAGCTGGACAACGTACGACGTCGGCATCCTCGACCGCATGTCGGAGCAGGTCTACTCAGCGCTGGCGCACCACGTCTCGCAGTCGAACGAGCAGCGGCTGCAGACGGTCGGGCTGTGGACGCTGCAGATGACGGCCAACACGGTACTCGGCGCTCTCAAGAGTAACCTGACTCTCGCGCAGGATCCGCTGTGGCACTGATAGTAGTCCTGCACTGCGACCACACCTCATTCGAGCAAAGACGACGGCCTAGAAGCGCATGCCGCCGAAGAGAGGGTAGAAGCTGCTGTATCCCGTCGACTGTTGTCCTAGCGACTCGACGTGTTTACTGCAGCGTAAACTTGTCAGCCAAATCGAGGAGTTGTGCCGGGCAAACTTCACGCACTCGAAGACCCGCTTCATCGCTCCTTCCTCGGTGTCGACGACGATGGCTGGCTTTTCCGCGCTTGTGCGATGGTATCTCGCTCGGTGGAGGACCTGCGTTACGAACAGCAAGTAAGCGCGCTGACACTCTGACGAACGCACAGACAAATGCACCACGTTGCGCCAGTCGTGCGCGATGGCGGGAGACGCGCACTCGCAGTGCAGGACGTGCCCGAACTCGCCAACCTCCTCGGCCGTGGCGGAAAGTTCTTGCTCCAGGGCGACGACGACGTCGATGGCTGCCTCGATCCGCTCGCGCAGGAGCTGATAGCCGGTCGCGCGGAGTGAATGGTGGCCGACAGAACACTTGTGGGTCAAGATGCCGATGCCGTTGTCGACGTGCTTGCATGCGAGGCACTGGACGATGCAGATGGCTCGAAGGAGCAGGTCATCTTGATAAAGCTCCGGCTGCTGTAGAAGTTCGTCGAGGTCAGCGGGAAGAAGCTGAAGGGGATGCGCCGTGGGCGCCGCCGACTGCGCAAGTGTCGGACCAGGCTGCGGGGTGGCTGCTGGAGGTGCAGCAAGCGGGTCCACTTTGCGAGCCGTCTCAATCTCGGCGAGAATCTTGACGAAAGATCGGAAGAAGGCCGACTCGGCTGCTTCGCACGCCTGACCGATGGCGCGAGCGATGTCGCGCGCTTTGTCCGCAATGGGTGGCGGCGTACGCTTGCCGACCTCGTCGACCGATGCGATGCGGTACATGGCCTTGACCGGCTCGAGTTCGAGAAATTCGTAAATGTCCGGAACAGGGTCGAAAAGGTACTCGCGGACGTATTCCTCGTCCTGTCGCAGGCGATTGTACTCGCGTGAGACTAGGTCCCGAAGGCGGTTGCTCTCTTGCGCGATGATCTGGACGTCCTGTCGGTGACGCTGAGCGGCGACGAGAGCGCCGACTTCGACATGCACGGCGGCGAAAGCTGCGAAGACATGAGCGTCAGGACGCCGACGTCTCGCTCGTAAGGCGCAGGAGGCTCACCGCTGTCTGTCAACTCTTTCGCGACGCGCATGATCGGGTGGTCCCTGAAGGCGTCGAAGTCGAAGCTGCGGACGAACAATCGAGTCCACTTGGTTGTCGAGATGCGAGAAGTGACGAGGAGTGCGACGCACTGGTGCACTTTGTAGCCCTCAGCCTCGAACCGCGCCATGATGTCTTTGCGGCGAGTTTCCAAGATCTTCCGCCGCTCCTCACCCCTGCGTTTCTCCTCCTGCCTGAACCAAGCGACCATCGAGGTGGCGTCCTATGCACGGAAGCGGATCAGCTCGCGCCAGGACCAGGACGACAACTGGGGAGGCGAAGCCGACTCACGGCCACGCGCTTGTTCCTGACAACCGCCAAGTCGTGGATGAAGTCGTCTTTTGAGCTGATGTCCTCCATCCGGCCAAAGCATCTGTACTTGAAAGTCAACGCCTCGTAGCCGTGGTAGGTCCAGTCCAATGCATCGTGGTCTTCTGTCTGGTCGCCCTCGTCGTCGCTGTCCTCCCTGTAGCCGTAACAGTTTCGCATGGTGTCCAGGGCGTCCGTCTGCGTGCGTACGACTCTGGAGAGCATGACAGCGACGTGGCGGGAGGTCGTGAACCGAGTAATGCTTCGTCTTGCGGTCGCCACCGGAACTATCCACTGCAGGTACGGAAGCGGTTGACTGTCAGTCCTTGAAGCCAGTGCTAGCAAAGCGATGGGCAACGTGCTCTGGCTGAACGGGGCAATCTTCAACACCTCCTTCGAGAAGAAGCTCGCCGTCTGCTTGTCGGCCACGCGATCCCTGTAGCACGACGGGCAGGCGCGAATCCTCAGGACCCAGTCAACCTTGTTCGTGGTCTTGCCGCAGCCCTGCGCGTCCAAGCCAGGAAGTCAGCGGACGGAAGCCCTGCTGATCTGTCGAGAGAACCGCGAACTCGCCTGACAGCAGCCGAACATCAAGTTCGCCTGTTGGTGGACACTCATTCCGTGCGCTGTGGGCCTCATGATACCGCTACGCTGCCGCGCATCCGTCCACAAGGTGTGCAACGACTTGTCGCCGCGCAAGAGACGCCAGAATCGTTTGCTGAGACGAGATAGGTGGAAGAGCGTCGGCAAGTCGAGTTCGCCGAAAATGCGCAGGACCAACTCGAGCGGGAGGTCGAGGAAGTCTTTGAGCGCGCCCTTGGCTCGCGGACGAGGAGGAGGTTTGGCGGTCGTCGACGCGCCGCGCTTCTTCGGTGGTGGTGCTGCACGCGACAGCAGTCAGTAGAAGTCACTCGCGCGTAGCAAAGGGCTGCCCACCTTCGTGCTCGCTCTCCTCTTCCTCGTGTGTCTGAACCGCGTCGTACTCCGAGTCCGTGTCCTCCTCGCGCAGCGATGCGCGCGCCTTGAGAGCTGATTTGCGAGCGGAAGTGCGCGTCGTTGTAGCGGTAGCAGCAGTTCCACGAGCGAGTAAGCCGGTGTCGTCTTTGGGAGAGGTGGGGCATGAAGAGTTCCTCTCAACCCACACCCTCACACTCGCTGGGCCAGGCTGTTAGACGCTGGATCGAGCTGATTAGACTGCTACACACGCCCTGACGACAGGCAGATCCGGCCAGCGATGATTCTCTCTCTCCCTCTTCTCCTCGGCCTCCTCATCAGTCCAGCGACCTCGCAGCTCCTCTTCCCCGTCAACAGCGCCCAGACACCCTTTGAGGCGCCTCTCAGAGACTGCGGAGGAAAGGCAGGGCGGCGCTGGAACGAAGCGAGGCCTCCTCGGGTTGCAATCGTCGGTGCGGGAGCAGGAGGTGCGTTCGCGGTCCCTTGTTTGTGTGATCCTGGCTGACGTTTCACCTTTGAGCAGGCTCGTCTGCCGCGTACTTCCTGCGGCACTTTGGCGACCTAAAGGGCGCGGGTCTGGAGACGGAGGTGACGGTCTACGACACGGCAGAATATGTGGGTGGACGTTCGACGGTAAGCAGCTGTTCTCTGGTCAGCCTGGCTACCGCTGCGTGCTGACGGCCTTTGGGCAGGTGATTTGGCCGTGGAACGACGACCCATTCTCCCCGCCTCGCAATGCCAGCGACCCTCCCGTCGAACTCGGCGCGAGCATCTTTGTCAGCGCCAACAAGCACCTCCAAAAGGCACGCAAGGTCTTTGAGCTAGAGGAAGACGCTTACGGTGGTGAGGACGGCGGAATGGCAATCTGGGATGGCGAGCGCTTCGTACTCGAGGAAGAAAAGCTCGGCTGGAGCTGGTGGCAGAAAGCGAAGCTAATCTGGCGGTGCGTCCTTCCCACCCATGGACAGAAGGCTTTTTGCTGACGCCGTGTTCAATCACAAGGTACGGGCGCAGTCCGTTTACAGTTCGCTCGCTCGTCCAGAAGACGGTCGCCGATTTCGTCTCGCTGTACTCGCCCGAGTTCGTTTCTCGCGGCGCCTTCACGTCCGTCTCCAACTTCACCGCAATTACCGGACTGCAAGAACCGGCTTCGCTGTACGCCGACGAGTTCTTCGGCAAGCAGGGCGTCGCCGACCTTTTCACGAACGAGATCATTTCGGCCGCGACTCAGGTGAACTACGGCACGCCCATCGACCGCCTGCACGGCGTCGGCGCGCTAGTTTCGCTAGCCGCGACAGGCGCAGTCTCGGTGCGCGGAGGGAGCCGGCAGATCTTCGAGAACTTCGTGGGGCGGAGCGGTGCTCGCTTGCGTCTAGGCGAGAATGCGCGGGTGCAGTCGATTCTCAAACTCGATGCGCCTCGAAGTGGTCGCGCGCAGTGGGTTGTACGGACGGCGTCAGGCGTGGGAAGCGGGACGTACGATGTGCGTAGTTCCTGTCTGGCCCCCTTCCGTAGGCTGACCTTCGTGTGCGCACAGGCTGTTATCCTTGCAGCGCCCTTTCACCAAACAGGGATCCAGATGGTCAATTCGCTTGCGCCGTCTCGCATCCCGAAGCAGCCTTACGTCCCACTCTACGTTTCCTTCGTCATGACCAAGTACGCCCGTTCCACTTTTGCCTTTGTGAATCCGCTAACTTCTCACTCCCTTGTTAGCGCGTCTGCGCCGCGAGCGTCGTATTTCGGCTTGCCCGAGAAGACAGTCATGCCCGTCGAGATTTTCGGCACCTTCACGACCTCCTCATCTTGCAAGCCCACCTTCAACTCGCTCAACTACCTTCGCGCTCTCTCGCCCGAGACCAGCGCAAGACTCGGCGAAGGCACCTTTCACGTCGTCAAGATGTTTTCGGACCGACCGCTCGAGGCGGAGATGCTCGACGACCTGTTTGGCCAAGGCAACGTCGCAAAGACGGTCGTCAAGCGTTGGCTCGCGTATCCCAAGCTCGAGCCTGTCACGAAGGAGGACGACTTTGCGCCCGTCCGGCCAGACGAGGGCCTCTACTACCCGAACAGCTTCGAGCGCCTCATCTCGACCATGGAGACGGCGGTGAGCCCTCTTCTGCTCTTCTCTGCCAGTTCGAGTCCCTCACAAGTGACTAACTCCCCCTTGCAGACCGTTTCGTCGTTCAATGCCGTCTCACTCCTGCTCAACGACTTTTTCGGCTATGTTCCCCCGACAAGCTGGGCTGAGTGGGACAACGCCTGAGAATGAATCAGCATGTGGAGATCTGTACAGTCTCCTTTCGCGCCCGTAACTAGCCTTTCACAGAAGCCGGCCATCCTTGCGTGGTTGTCCTGCTCCCTCTGCCTTGCCTTGGGCGCTTGGGGGCTTCCAGCTGCCGGCCGCGCCTTGACATCGGTCGACTACGACTAAATGGATTCTCGCTCGACGATTGAAGGCGACGGAAGCGACGACCGCTGATTTTCCCTTTGTTCTACACGCGGCAAATCGCTTCGTTTCGTCCACCGCTTCCCTGGCGATCTCCGACCGCCTCTGCGTCCCCCTTCGGCGCGTTGTGTCGTTGGAGGCTCCCTCGGCGCTCTTGCCTGCGACTTGCTGCCAATCCAACGGGCTTTGCACCTTCTTCGCCTCGACTTCGCAAATTCACCTGTCTCACGGCCTTCCCGCTGCCGGCTCGGGCATGGGCTCGCTTCCCTTTCTTCCCGGCTCCTGCATTCACCGCAAGAGCTCGGCTGTCGCGTGCGCGATCAGATCGACAATTGCTCGAGCCGCCTCGCCTTTCCTCTCCGTTCTCTCGCACCTCTTCGCACTCTTCGTATCTTCGTCGGTAGCGCTGCACTCCGGAGCAAGGGGTGACGGCAGGATCTCGTTCAAAGGGTCAGGCCAATCGTATCCGCCATCGTCAGCTTGACCAGCCCTCGACTCGCTCGAAACCTCGAATGGTTGACAGCGCCTGTGTGCCCTCACGCCCTCAAACCCCCACCGACGTCTACGAGTATGGCAGCGACTACACGACGCCCGCGCCTTCCCTCCTTTCGCGACCGACAACGCCAGTCCTCCTCGAACCTCCTTCTCCTCACCCGCCTATGACCGTCCCGTCATTCTCCATTTGTCGCTCGACTCCCGCTCCGGCACCTATCGTCCTCCCTCCTCCATCCTCGCCACCATTGATACCGACGCCGCCTGGAACGACCGCGCCAGACTCCCCCTCTGCGCTCTCTCCGACCACAACGAAGGAAGTCGACCTCGACCTCGACCCACACTACCTCGCCACGCCCATCCAGCGATCGTACTTCGTGCATCTGTCGGACCTGTTCGAGAAGAAGGCGGTGGAACGGATAGCCGACGCGGAGGACGTCAAGAAGGAGAAGAGCTTGTCGAGGGTGTTGCCGGTCTTGCGGAGGGCGAGCGTCGTCGTGGCAGGTGCGTGTCAGTGCGCTCCGCCAGACAGGCGGATTTGCTGACAAATGGACCAGCAGGAGAGGAAGTGCAGGGCAAGCCGAGTTGGCGGTGTTGTAATCTCTGCTGATGGCCGTTTGGGTTCGAGGTGTACCAGGGTCCGCGTTTCGTATCTGTACAAGCAACATGTAGCCATTCAGAATCCGTACCTAGGCGTCGTCTCCTGCTGCTCCATCTTGCTCCATCATGTCAGGCGGGAGCTCGGGCAGTTGCTGGGCTTCTTGCGCGACGACGTCTTTGACGAGGAGTTGCGTGAGCATGCCTGCGAGCGCGTAAGTATCAGTACAGCCCACTTACGCGCTCGAAAGATCACTCACCGAGTGCGACAAGCGCCGTGCCCTCGAACGCCCTACTGACATCCGTCCAAACCGCCTTCCTCGTTCCAGCTCCAGCCTTCGATATCCTCGACTGTTTCCACGCAAGCCAAACATCCCCCTTGCCTTCTCGCGCCACGCGCTCTTCTTCGTCGTTCATTTGGGCGATCAGGTTGTCGAAGTGCTCGACGAGGGGTTCGGGGAGGAGAGGGTTGGTGAGGGTGAGCGGCGGGAGGAGGTTGTGTCGAGTCTCGAAGAGCTGAGTAGCGTGGTTTTGGATCGAGGAGAGCAAGTCCTGCAGGAGGAAGGCATGTCAGGCGCGAAGTCCGCACGAGGTGGAGCGGCGTCCGTACGGTTGAAGGGAAGCCTGCATAAAGACCGTCAGCGAGTCGTCATAATGAGCTCAACAGGACAGACGCACCTTCTGACAGCTCGGGTTCCTCCAGCGACACCTCGGGCACCTTCAAAGCCTCCTTAATGCGCTTCGTGCGCCGTCGTCCCCTCATCCTCTTCTCGCGCAAGGTCGCGGCCGCCTCCGTATCGCTTCCTCCTTCTTCCGTCTCCTCCACGTCTGCCATGCTGCCGACCGAAGAACTCCTCGCGCGCTTCTTCCGCTTCTGGACGAACCCCTTTTCCCTCAACTCGCGTTCCTCTTCGTCGTCCTCGGCCGCCTCTACCACGACCGCGCCCCTCCTCTCCTTGATGGCCTCCTTGTAGGAGGCCTCGAGCACATCCTGCAAGAACGTCCCCGCCGCGCCGCGCTGAAAGGTGTCTGCCGTTCGCGAGATGAGCGCATGGTCCGAGGCAGAGATGCGACGGGCCTGCAGGTCGACCGGGGGCGCTTCAAGCGGTCGCGATGCGGTGTAGAGTGATGGGAGCTCCTTCGGAGCCTTGTAGACGCGCATTGCGCTCAGCTAGAGCATGAGCGAGCGAGTTGGCAGAGCGAGAGAGCCGACTGGGAGAGTTGGCGTCCACCACACCGCTTCACCGCGCTCTACTGGGCTGGAAAGGCTCAGAATGGCTGCACAGGCTGCTTCAGCGAATCTTACGCCGGCGCTCTTCCGCTCCCTCTTCCCGCAACCCTACCTCGAGCGCTTCATCAGTGAAGGTGTTCGACCAGACGGACGACCAGTGGGAGACCAGGCGGCCTCGGCAGATGCATGGAGGGATGTCAGTATCAACGTCGGTGAGTTGCAGGCTCGTTTCCAGAGGTGTTGCGGCCGGAAGATGTCGCTTCTCCAGCGGTCGGGAAGCAGGAGGGTGACTTGACGGGCTTGTCATGGGCGTGTGTCCCTTCTGGCGAAAGCATTGGCGTCTTTGTTCAGTGCTGTACAGGCTAGAAGCATTTAAGAAGCCCGCAGGAGCCGTCGAGGCTGACTCCCCCTCGAACCTCCTGCAGGATCCGTTTCGACTGCACCTTCATCCGCTCTCGTCCGGCTGGGCAAGACTTCCGTCGTGTGTGGCGTGACGCTGGAGATCGCCCCGCCCGATTTGGCGCGACCGAACGAGGGCTTCATCGGTGCGTCGAGCTCAACAACCAGAGGCGCTTCTCTCGCTGATGATCCGTCTGTACAGTCCCGAACGTCGACCTGAGCCCGCTTTGCTCGCCTTTGTTCCGACCTGGACCTCCGCCTGACGAAGCCCAGGTCCTCTCATCCCGGTTACGCGACGTCCTCCTCTCGTACGCAGTTCCTCCTTGCGCCGGATCCCGCCCACGTAGTGACAGTTCGCATGCGCAGCTCCAACATCCTTCCTCTCTCTTCTCTCGTGATCGAGCCCGGCAAGGCGGTGTGGGTGGTATACATCGATGTCGTGTGCTTGAACTACGACGGAGGCGTGCTGGACGCGGCAGTCTTGGCAGCAGTGGGCGCTCTGCGGAATCGTGCGTTGACTCCCTCCTGCGTCCCTAAAGGTCACTGACGTATCGGTATCACAGTGAGATTCCCCGAGACCACCTTCGACGTCGACACGAGCGAGGTTATCTGCGAGCGTGTGACGGAGGAGCACCCCGGCAGCCGGATATCTGGGCCTCGCGAGCCGTTCTCCGTCTCCTTCGGCGTCTTCAATGGGTGCGTTTGCGGGCCATCTCATCATTCTGCTTGTGCTGACCTCGACCGGACTTTACAGAACCCTCCTCGCCGATCCGACACTCTTCGAGGCCAAGCTGTGCTCAAGCGAGATTACCGTCGTCGTCGGCGCACCGGCGGCATCCTCGACCACGTCTCTCGCGAAGGCACCGCTGCTGAGCGTCTACCAGGCAGGCGCGCCGCTCGAGAACGGGAAGGAAGTGCTGCGACGGTGTATTGCGATGGCGCGAACACGGGCGGCGGAGTTGCAGCAGAGTCTGGCATAGACGACCGTTGTACTGCAGCATGTTCTACACCTTCTGTCGCTCACCTTGCGATCCCTCGCCGACATCGCTTCTCTTCCTCCTCACCCGCTCACTTGCTCGAGATGGTCGGCCTGCTGGACCTCCCGCCCGAGCTGCTAGGCCCAATACTCGAGTTTGCTTGCGACGCTGCGCCCTCCCTCGCCACTAGCACCGCTCCGCTCGTCCTCACGCATCGTTGCCTCGCCCCACTTGCGGTCCCCATACTCTGGCGCAACGTGACCGTGCGAGATACAGCGCAGATTGAGCGCCTCCTGCACTCTCGAGCCTTCCCGACGCGCGCCCGCCTCATCCGCTCGCTCGCCTTCATCCCGCGCGACGTCGATGGTTCTGCTCGAGGTGGAGTGGGAAGGGGGATTGGAACGTCCGACACGGTCGATGGACAGGCTGCGATGGAATTACTGGCCGCTTTAAAGGACGAGTGGCGGGAGCGGCAGCAGCGAGGAGGGCCAGCAGAAGGCATTCGCTCTCTCGACATCGCGAGTGTGGGCTGGTTGGGGCCGGACGTTCTCGAGGGAGAGTGGCTCTCCAGTGCGCTCTCTTACTTACCGTTTGCTCAGGACAACGACGGGCTTACAAGTCTTCCCGCAGACCTTCGCGAGCTCGTCGTCGGCGTCAGCTTGCGACTCCCAACCTCCCGCACCCTTCCCTTTACCTTCTCCTTCCGCCTCGAATCCCTCACACTGCACAACAACCACTGGGAGTCGCTTCCGCACGACTTGTTGACCGCCATCCTTCGAACCGGCCGACCAGCCGCACCGGGACAGGGTCTCAAGCACCTCGACTTGTCCGCGACTTACGACGTGACCGGTCTCAGCAGAACCTTGTCGCAACGGCTTGCGAGGAAAGCGGAAAATGACGAGGCGACCGGCCACGTCGTGATCAGCGGCCTCACCTCGCTGCGTCTCCCGCCTCTCGAAACACAAGACCATCACGGGTTCGCTCTCGCGATTCTCGTTTTCTGCATGCCGAATCTCGTCGGCGAGCCGAAAGGAGCGTGTCCTCGCCAGAAACTCCGGTACCTCGAGCTTCCGCCTCTCGCAGCCGCAACTTCGGGAGCGTACGATGCGCTTTGGGCCGTTGTCTGTGACCTCTCGCTGGGCTCAGCGGCGTCGACGAGGGCAGGAGAAAAGAGCGATGGGTTGGAGGAAGTCGCGCTCCGAGGATGGGCGACCGGCTCTCTCGTCGAAACGGCCAAGGCGGTCCTCGCAGCCGCAGGACTCGATGGCGGCAACTCGCCGATGCGCACCACGTCGCTCAAGAGGCTCAGGTTTACGCGGCTGCTGGCGCCGGAAGAGTTGGGCAAGTTGCCGGGACCAGGAGGGAAGGAGGTACTAGAGTTGGCGGATCAGGCGGGCGTCGAGGTCGTCTGTGGTCCTAGACTAGATTATCCGCTGCAATAGACGGAAAGTGCACCCGCTCAGCCGGACTCCGAGGCGAAGAGAGACTGTTACAACAACGAGAAACAGAGAGAACCCGATGCGCCTCCTTGCTCCGCTACAAGCCATACACGCTGTCCCACTCCCTCGTGATGCCGTTTCCAGCCGGTCCCGCCGCCATGATATCGCTCTCGGCGATGCCCAGCCGCCGCAAACCCGGATCAGGACCCTTGAGGAGCGTCTTGACGTCCAACCTGCTCGGCTTGAAGAACGTCCTCTTGACCGGTCTCCGCACCTCGTGCTCCGCCGCATCCCCATCGACATCCATCATTCCCGCCGCACACTCGTCCTCCGCAGCCGCCAACTTTTCCGCCAGCGCCCTCTTCCGCTCGCGCAGATCTTCCCGCCGCCGCTGACTCGCGCTCGAGATGTAGCTCTCGGCGAGTCGGCGCTTCCGCCGCCAGTGACTGTCGGGATCTTCGTCGTCGCTCTCGTACTCGGCTTCGAGGTGTGCGCCGGGTCCGCCTGCCGCCGCGGAGAGACGAGTTGCGGCGCGCGCGGTCGAGCGGATGCGGGAGGAGAGTCGGACGTCCAGGTCCGAGTCGGCTTCGTCGTCGGTCGTGTCGGTCGAGAGGGGAGGAAGGTCGGCGCCGACTTGGTGGAGCTGGGAGGAAGGGGCGAAAGGGAGGTTGCGGAGACCTTCAAGAATCGAGGCGCTGCGAGAGGAATCAAGTCAGCGCGCCGTCGAAGACAGCAGTAGAACGCAACGTACACAGTCTTGTCCAGGTATTCGCGCGAGTTGGCATTGTCCATGTTGTTACTCGGGACGTCAAGCTTGAACTCGGGGCCGAAGTACTCGATGTACTCGTTGAAAGGCAGGTCGCGCTGCATCTGGACACCGCACGCGATGCCCGTCTCGTACGCCCATGTTCGGGCGACGTTGCGGATCGTGTAGCCGCCGCCGCCGACGATGATTAGCGGGACGTTGAAGGTACGCATGAAGGCGACGCATGAGGCGTGACCTGTGGGAAACCGACGTCAACCGTTGGGACTTCGCGGTGGCCGTGGTCGGAGATGGGGAAGACTCGTACGCACCGTTCATCGAGAGGTTGAACGAGCCGAGCTTGTCGGATGCCAGCGAGTCGGCGCCGCACTGCAGCACGACCGCGCCTGGTCGATACCAGTCCATGATTGCCTGCATGATCTGCGATCCAGGTTCAAGTCAGCGCGGGTAGAGAGGCAGTAGTCTGAGCGAGACGTACCGGCCGGAACACGCTCCGATAGCTCTCATCGTCAATCCCGTCCTTGAGCGGGAAGTTGACCGCGTAACCCTTCCCCCTCCCTCGGCCCTTGTCGCCCTCCGCACCAGTACCGGGGAAGAAGTCGCCGAACTTGTGAAACGAGGCGGTCATGACGCGGTCGGTCGTGTAAAAGGCTTCTTCGACACCGTCGCCGTGGTGGACGTCGATGTCGATATACAGGACGCGCGAGTGATATCTGCGAGACCGCCCGCGAACATGCATCAGCAGACGCCACGAACAAAAGCAGAATGGGCTGAAGCCTGAAACGAGGCAGACGCACCGCAGAAGCTCGAGAATCGCCAACACGATATCGTTGATGTAGCAGAACCCACTCGCTTCTCGCTTCTTCGCGTGATGCAGTCCTCCCGCCCAGTTGACCGCGACGTCGGCCTTGCCCTCGATCAGTCGTCGTGCCGCACCTGTGCGAGAAAAGGTGAGATGTAGGCGAACGAGGGAAGTCAGGTTGAACGCACTGAGGGAGCCGCCGGCTGAGATCGAGCAAAACTCGAATAAACCTTCGAAAGGCGGGCAGTCCTCGCCGATCAAGACTGTAAGGAAAGGGCGTAGGAGGAGGTCAGCGAATCCTCCAGGTGGAAACAACGCTGCCGACAGCAAGTCCTGTACTCACACCGCTGCCCGTGCCCCGTCATCTCGTCAAACGTCTCTGGCGTTACTCGAGCGAGACAGTCGATGTACTCGTCGGTGTGGAAGCGGGTCATTTCGTGCGGCGGACAGCGGTCGGGTTTCTGCGTCGCCTCGAATGGTCAGCACTTCGCTCTCGCGCGAAAGACGCTCAGAAGCAACGCACGAGCACGTCCATGTGCTTGTCGAGCCCGTAGTTGGTGATGAGGTTGTGCGCCATCTTGATCCGGTGAGGCTTCATGGGGTGGACTGGCGGCGACGAGCAAGTCAGCTGGAGCCGCGCTCGCTTCGTGACAAGATCCCTACGCACCCAGGTTGAAAGCGTATGCTCCCACATCGTCTGTTCGTTCGCGTGCGAGCGAGGTCAGCGCCTTTGAAGCGACTTGCGCGGGGTAAGCGAAAGAGAGCGCTCTTCCGCCTCGACAACGCAGCGGGGCGGGGCGGATCGAGGTCTGGGAGTGCGCTACTCACCGTCGTAAAAGTACGCGACTGTCCGCTTGTCCGGCCCGCCTGGCGCGGGCGAGAAGAGCGCAGGCTGGTCTGTCGAGGCCATCCTCGCGCGACGACGACAGCTCGAGGGGCAATGAAAGCGATACTGGCGAGGTCGTACGAGTCTCGAGAATCCAGCAAGCTTGGTCTCTGCGCTGTAGAGCGAGTATGGGCGTAGCGAGTTGAGCCAACCCTCCGCTTTGTGTGGTTGCTCTCCGTCACTCCCAAGCAACGCCGCGATGATGAGCAGCACGTCGCCTGTGGGCGCACCGAAGGCGTCGACACGAGCATCGGCATCGCACCAGGTCAGCACGTCCTTACACGCTCTTCCAACGACCCTCGCTCGCCCCTCCCACACGCTCGACCGTCGGGACGGCCTCACACCTCGACAACGGCTTGGACGGGCTTGTTGTGCGGCGCAGCGGTGTTGTGGGTAGTTCTGGATGGCTCGGTGACAGCGGCGCGGCGCAACGAGGAGGACAGTTGGTCGAACGGCCCCTGCGGGCGACACGAGGTGGTGGAGTGACGAGATTCGCTGACAACGCTTTCTTTTGCGTGTACAGCCTTTCGACGAGGACCCCGCGACTCAGCGATTCGTGATTGGCAAGATTGACGGTGCGCTGCGCTTTCGCGGCGACCTCGTCCTTTCGCTGAACTTGGCTGACCTCGTCTCCTTTCGCTTGGAACAGCTGGAATCGCCGTCTTGATTTCCGACGTGTGTCTGCCGTATTTTGCTTTACGACTGCTACGCAGCTGACCTTGACCCCGTGCCCGCGCAGTCCGTCCACCTCATCGAGTTCCCCTCGCTCCTCCTCCCGTCCGGCGTTGGTCCCGGCTCAATCGTCAACATCGCCTGCACGCGCAACGTTTCTGCCGAGAAACAGCACGCGAGGGAGTTCTGGGACTTGCAGAGGGAGATTGCCGAGACGTTTGGGAAGAGGGAGCCTGAGGCGCCGAAGTTGAGAGTGAGGAACACGACGCAGACGAGCGTGAGTCGGCGTTCATCCAGTCCGGCTCTCGAAGAATCTGCGCATCAAGTGCAGAGTTCTGCGTCGTTTGTGTGTGGCGATCTCCGCTGACTCTCGCTCTGGCATTCGCAGGTCACCCTCGAGTGGGACAAGCTCGACCTCGCCTCTGCGAGCCTCATCAACCTCTCGATCTACCGCAACGGCCAGCGCTTGACGACCATCCCCAACCCCCTCCACAACACCTCGACCAAGCTCTCGGGTCTCCAACTCGACACCGACTACTCCTTCCACCTCGTCCTCAAAACTAGCGCCGGTACCTACACCTCCCCAACCGTCAAGACCCGCACGCACACGATCGACAACACTACCGGTATCTGCGTCTGTTTTGGACTTGTCGAGCCCGAAGACTTGGCGAACGAGGCGAGCGAGGCGGTCAAGCAGCTGGGTGCGAAGAGCGATGACAAGATCCAGATCGATACGACGCACTTTGTGGCGACGTCGAGCGCGAGTAGGAGTAACCCTGATGGCGGGCCGGGCGTCGAGTACCAGAAGGCCGTGCAGCTTTCGATTGTGCGTTCTACGCTCTCCTTCTTGGCGTTCACCCTCGTTGACCGTTGTTGTGTCCGTTCAGCCCATCGTCACGCCCGAGTGGCTCCTCGCCTGCGTCACAGCAAAAAAGCTCGTCCCCATCTCGCCCTACTACCTCGGCCAAACCAACCGCGCCGCCTCGCTCTCCTCCGCACAACTCGTCTCCTCCACCGGCTCACCAAGCTCGACTGCCCTTCCCCTTACGCAGCGACAACCACGACCGGTTGCGGTAGCTGAGCGACCGAGTCAGCCGACTGTTGTGGAGCGGGATGAGGACGAGCAGCGCGCAGAGCAGGTTGCGAAACCGCCTGTCGAGCTGGAGGAGGACGTCGAGGGTCCGCCGGAGGATCAGCAGGCTGAGCCAGAGCTGGAACCTGAGCAGCCACCTGCGACGGAGCCGGCCGCTGAGGACGAGACGGACGCTTCCACCCGGGCAATCAAGTCCGACACCGAGCCGTCGAAGGACGCAGTAGAAGAGACTGCCACACCGACCATTTCCATCTCGCCGCCGCCGGAGGAGACGGTGATTAAGGAGGACCTGCCAGCCGAGGAGTTGCTTCAAGAGCAGGGCTCGACAGGCGCTGGCGATGTGGACGGCACAGCTCTCGAGGGCAAGTCTGACCAGCCAGCAAAGGCGGATGCGGCAGAGGCGGCAGAGAGCGACGTCGAGGAGGACCAGCGGCCGGAGGCTCAGGACGGCGAGTCAAGCCTCGTCGACATTAAGCTCTGAGGAGGGACGGCGGCGGCGGCGAAGGCAGGGTCTGTATGTCCTCTTGATGGATCTGCAAACGAGTGCATATGCCGCGCTCTTTCGCCCGACGAGCGAGAAGTTGGCGAAGTGTCGATCCGTCCTCGTATTCCCACACTCCTCTGTTCTCGCGTGGCTGTTTCAGCTTGATGAAGTGCTGTCCGAGAGTGATCCAGATGCACTGGCAGTCTTCATCGACGCAAGGCCGTCGAGCCTCCGACGCCGGAGCACCTTCGCCTCGTCCCTTTCGACCTCGTCGCCTCGCTCAAATTACGCTTCATTACAGCTGTGGCGATTGGCAGGGATCGCCCCAGCTAGACCCGCAGCCTGCAGGGCTTTATCGCCGCTGTCGACCCGCATGGCTTGCTCGCTCGACTTCCTCATCCGGGTGCGATTGCGGTGGACGAGGAGCTCGTTGCGGGTCTCGCTCTGTGCTGCTGCTGGATCTGCACGGCTGCTCGAGGACCTGGCAGGGCTCACACGTCGACCGGACAACCAGCACCCTCTACTCGCCAACCCTCTCCTCGTCGACCCTCTTCGCTTCTCTCACAGCGCCCACACGGCCTGCGATCGCTTCTCGAGCAGCTCGGCAACTCCAACAGACGCTGGTCGTCTTAGAACATTGCCAGTGGACCCCGTCACCCCGCCTGACATGGCAGACGCACTCGACGTGCCCTCGACCATTGCGACCCAGAGCGTCGCAACCAGCATCCTCACGCCCTACCTTACCGGCCTGACAACGCAGGTCCTCCTCATCGGCGTGTACCTCGCCCTGTTCGGCCGCTTCATCCGCGAAGATTTCGGCCTGCACACGACGAAGGTGAGGGTGGTGGGATGGGTGGTGCTGTTCTTGATCGTGTGCTGTTTGGGGATGGCTTACGAAGAGTTGGTAGATACGGGCAGTGAGTTCGCCTTCGTCAACTCTCTCCTCCCTTCACCTCCACCGTTTCCTCCTCCGTTCTCCGCCTTTCGCCTCTTTTCGGCTCTTCATACCCACGACATTCTCCCCGCGAACCATCAGCCGCTCGGGACCAACTGGACTGACTGATTCTGTTGACCTGCAGTCTCCCAGCAACGGACGAGCGAAGAGCTGTTCGCCGGCCCTGCACAATCGAACGTCCTTCCATTCCTCTCTGGGCTCGTCGCCGCCGTCTGCCAGTCCTTCCTGATGTTCCGCTCGGCGTTGGTACGCTCTCCCCGCTCGAACCGTCGGAATCGAAGCTGATCCCTCGACTCGCGCACAGCTCATCTCATCACGGCCGATCCGCTACGGCTTCGTCGCCGTCACGACGAGCGTCATCCTCCTCGCCCTCGCCGGCGCCAGCCTCTTCTCCGGCGTCGGCTTCCTCATCGTCAACGGACGAGAAGGCCCAGTCGGCTACTTCACTGCCGAAGCGATGTGGCTCTGGTCTAGCGCAGCAGCCGACATCCTCGTCTCCATCGCCCTCGCCGTCACCCTCCACCGCCGAATTGCCGGCTTCAACCAGCAAACCGACAGCCTTCTCCGCCGCCTCATCGTCGTCGCCCTTCAGACGGCTGCCTACACCTCCATCATCAGTCTCGCCGGCGCCGTCATCGCCACTGCGTTCGAGAAGGACACGGCGTACCAGGTTGCTACGATCACGCAGCCCTTCTGGCGTGCGTCTCCTTCCTCGCTTCCTTTTTTCGCTTCCATGCTCATCGATTCTCCCGTACAGTCCCACTCCCTCCTTTGCACGGCATCTCGCTCTACACGACGCTCTCAACTCGCCGTACCATCGCCGCCTCCCTCGGCGCGCCAGGCGGCGTCATCTCCCTCACACCCTCGGCCAACATCCCCTCACTCAGCGCCGGTATGCGCGAGAACGCGCGGCCGACTATCGCCTCCCGCCTTGCCAGTCTACGAGCCGGTCGAAGTCACGGCTCGACAAACCAGACGGGCCAAGGAGGACAAGGGAGCGGGTTCGACACTTCGTCGACGGGGTCGGCCGGCGTCAACGTCAAGGGCTATCGCAAGACGCATGGACCGCTCGAGGTCAAGGTCGAGCGCGAAAGCGAGGTTACGTACGACGACGAGCGGAACGAGCTGGACCGGGCGTTCGTGGTCGAGACGAGAGGGGAGAAGGCGGTGTGAGGGCGAGTTATCTGTATCCGTTCCTGCGCTTTCAGTACAGCGTTATTTGTTGTCGTGCTATCATCATTGTGGTCTCTCGGTCCCTGGGGCTCGAAGGCGAGACAAGCAAGCGCGACTTTCCGATTCATGAACCAAGCTACTCCTCCCGACTTCCGGCGACAACGTGGTACTGACGACTGACGAGAACGGCGAGAACGGATGCGGTACTGACGAACTGCGAGCGAAAGAGCGTCAGCACGACTGTCGAGCAGGAAGAGGGAGAAGGTACGGCTGACCTTCCTAAGCGACTGAACCACAAATGATGCGTTCCTCCTCCTTCGTTCAAGCGACACCTCTCTCCCTCTCAGAGCCACCACATCGCCGGCGGACGCTTCGCCCTCTCGCTGTTCTCGCCGCGGAAGGCGTTCCTCCCGTAGACCGTGTCGTCCAGCCTCGCCTTCGCGCCGACCAAGTCCGCCTCCCTCGACTGGCGCGTCGACTCG
>NW_015622972.1:99330-130486 GCF_000320785.1 Rhodotorula toruloides NP11 | reverse complement strand
GGGGGGGGCAGCGAGGAGAGCCGGTAGAGAAGAAGAGGCTGAGTTCGATTGTGCAGGCCAGTTCGCGCGTCCCTGTGGCCGGACGAGGACCTCGTGTCGTCGTGCGGGAGGAACCACGGGCGGACCCGCTTCGCGATGAGGTCGGCGTAGCTGGGTAAACGGAAGAGGGAGGATTAGCATTGAAGCAGGAGGATGGCGGAGGGACTAGACGCACTAGACGGGCGCGGGCAAGGAGACGGCCTTGTTCGTACGCTGGTATGAGTGGCAGAGCGAGTTGGCGATCTGCTGGACGTCGTCGGTGCTGCAGGTGGAACTCGTCAGCGCGAGCTGTCGGAGGTGGAGAAAAGCCAGACGCACGACAGGCCGTGCTCGTCGTGGAGCACGATGTAGCGAGTAGCGCGTGTAGTCCCAATCAAGGCACGGTGCGCCGCGCCGTACACGTCGAAGCCTGCGCGCCCAGCCGTCAGCATGAGCACAAGGATCGACGAGGAGCTCACGCACTACGCGCGTCGGTGACGCCGCTGTCGAAGAACGTGCCGGGCGGGATGTTCGACACCTGCCTGCCGTCGACGAAGGCCCTGATGTGGTGACGCTTGACCGTCGCGATGACCGTGAGCTGTCGAACGCATACAATCGTCAGCGTGAGCGATGAGCCCCGAACAACCTCGCGATCTCACCTTCGGGTTCCATGCATCGAGCGCCGGGCCAAAGAGCTTGCGCATCTCGTCGTCGGTCTTGAAGCGGCGCAAGGCCTTGTGGAAGGCGTCGACTTCGACGGCGATGACCGTCGCGAACTCGCCTTCGGAGACGCCGTCGCGGAACATCAACATCGAGACGGGAGGGAGAGCGCGGAGGGAGAGGGCGCGGCGGCGGAGAAGGAACTGTTCGACCAGAGTCTGAGTTCGAGGAGAGCGTCGCGAGAGCGGGTCAACGCACCAAGACCATCTCCTCGAGGTTCGTGATCATCTCCTGCTTCTTGGGTCGGGCACCCGCGGCTGTCAATGAGGGTCTTTAGCGCGAGGTCTGCGACTTGGAAGCTCGAGGGACGTACAGGCGGCGGCAGGCGTCGGCTCGAGAAGTCCTTGGACCGCGATGGCCTCTTCGTAGAGAACGTTCGCGCTGTGCATCGAAGCAACAACGACGGCGACGGAGGGCTGATCCGGCTCGTGCGTGAGGTCAGCGCCGAAGATCATCGGCGTCTTCTCGCGGAGGAAGCCGCCGACGGTGTCGCGGTCGAGACGGTGGTTGTGGCCGCCGAGCTTGCCGTTGATTTTCAAGGCGCAGTTGATCATCATTTGCACGCCCGTCGTGCGCAGCTTCGACTGCTGGATGGCTTGACTGGCGATTCCCTGGCAGGTCGCGGAGCGCTTAAACTCGCTGTAGTCGGGCGAGTTGGCTTCGGTGAAAAGCCTGCGAACGTGGAATACAGGCGTCAATGCGGTCGCAGGGAAAGCCACCGGTTCTGAGAACGACGCACCAGAAGATGATGTCGGGCGTCCTCCCGAAGAGACTCCTCGCCTGCTCGACCGCAGAGTTGACGGTCCGCGCGGGGTCGGTGCCGGGGCGACGGACGAAGAAGACGTCACGCGGGAACGGAAGCGAGGGGCAGCCCTTAAGGTTCATGCCTGCGGTCCGAGCAAGGAGGAGGGTGAGCATACGAACAGCTGCAAGGAGTTCTCCGCACGGACCGAAGCTGTGGGCACCGCGGAAGAGAGCGTCGAGCCAGGTCTCAACAGCTTGGACGTCGCGCTCGGAGGGGACGACAACGACGAACGAGCCGAGGCTTGCGCCGGCAATGAAGTTCTCGGCGGCCAAGCTGCCCCTCACGTTCATTCTCCATTCGCCGTTCGCCGGGTCGACGTGCGTCCACTGCTTCTCGCGATTGTCGCCCGGGCGGAAGGTCGAGTCCTTGTACTCGATTGCGGGCGGCGGAAGGACGCGAGCCTGGATGGCCTTCGGCACCGGGGCGATCTGGACGCCGAAGCTCGCGAGGCTGCAGAGCGGCAAGTCAGCGCCAAAGTCAACGAGAGCGAGGCGAGGGAGACGCACTGAGGCTCGACGACCGTGCGGTAGACGTCCCTGCGGACGCTGAGGATGGCGGCGAGCTTCTGCGGAGGGCTGAGAGAGCGCATCTGAACGTCAATCGCGATACTATGACGATGAAAGAATGGGGTGACGCACAGGAGAGTGGCGAAGTCCGAAGCCTTGCCCTGCTCAAGCGGCGAGAGACGCTTGAGGTACTTGTTCCCCTCGTCGATCCAGAGCATTTCAAGGGGATAAACAGTGGTGGGGCGGACCTCGACGAGGGGCAAGTCGGGGTACTGCAGGCGGACGCCGAAGTGCTTCTCCATGTACTCTTCGACGTTGGTCTCGCCCACGTCCGTCATGAAGAGGTGGTCGCGGGGGCGCTTGTCGAGGATACCGCGGCCACGGATCTTCATTTTGAGCGGAGGCGCGCCTTGTCCGCGACGGACCGTCACCTCGATCTTCTTGCAGACGAGTCGGTTGATGCTCGTCATGAGTTGGCCGTCCAAGCGACCGACGATGAGGGCGTTGAGGCCGTTCCGCACGTTCCTCCCATTCGTCTCGCAGTAGGCCGCCGCGAAGTCGACCATGGTACCGGGCTGGAAGAAGGCGGTCGACGTCGTGTTGATGTTCAGCTGCAGGCCGCGCTCGCAAGTGCGGACACTCTGGAACCAGCCGCGCAGAAGCTCGATGTAGCCATTGAGGCGAACGCTCTCCTTCCTGATGCCGCCTCCGAGGCGTCGCGCAGCCGAATCGGTCGGGAAGAAGGAGGTGCGAGTGCCGAAGAACTCGGCGGACGGGCCTTGCGAAATGATGGTGTTGAGGGCTTGGAGGGCCTCGGCGACCTCGCCAAAGTAGAAGCTGCCGGTGCCGAGGTAGTAGGAGCGGAGCGAGGCGAGCGGGAGATCGATGGCGTTGGAGATCGTGACCGTGAAGGTCATGCGAGGGCGGTCGGGGGCGGGAATGCCGGAGATCTGCGCGAGGTGAAAGCGTCAGTGAGGATAGAAGCGTCAGCGTCAAGAAGGCCGATCACTCACGCGGATGACGCCGTTGCCAGGGTCGGGCAAAGGCCTGTTGGTGTAGGCCGCCGCCCTCCCGTCGAAAGCGGGACGGATTCCGCCGAAGTGCGTCGGGTTCGCCGCTTCGCGACGCTCAAGCTCCTGCCAAACGAGTCGGAGGACGCTTTTGGGGGGCGCGCCGCGAGGAGGGCGGACATTTCCCTGGGCGTCGATGCGGTCGTCGGCGATGATGTCGATCTGCAGGCGCCGAGTGCTCGATCGTCAGCATAAGGGGGCGGTAAGCATGCGAGAAAGCGGACGCGCCTGGTACTTGTACCAATTGCTGACATTGTTCGAGACGGTCAAGTCGAAGCAGTTGGTGCTGAGCTGGAGGGAGTTCGCCGGTCTGCGCGCAAATTTGCCTGGTCAGCTCGGCCCGACGCGTTCCAGTGAGACCGTTCGACGCACTCGGGCACAACGTAGTGCGGGCGAGTGAGGGGCTCAGGCATAGCTGCCTGTCCGAGAGTGACCTGTTGAGCGGCGACAGTGACGGGCCTCGTCGTGGGTGGCTGGACAGGGCGCGGCGGAGACTGTTGACGAGGTGCTCCACCCTGCTGCTGCCCTCCAAAGTCGCCGCGTCCACCACCACCGCGTCCTCGTCCTCCTCCCCCTCCTCCCCGCCCGCCGCCGCCGTTCCACCCTGCGCCGCCGCCCCTGGACTGGTAGGGAGGTCCACCACGGCCGTGCATGCTGTCTGAACTGTCGACCGAGCGCGCGTGAGCTTGTTGAGGAGCGAAGTGAAGGGAGAGAAGGAGAGCTGCCCCACTTCATCACAATGTCAAGTCGCGTCCACTTTTGACATCTCGACGAGGGCTCGCAAAGGCTTCAGAATGGTCTACCGCGTTTCCTATAGCCTTACTAAGTCATATGCGGGCTCAACATACAGGCCACCGAGGCAAAGACGGCGCAGGGACGTCAAACGAGCGTGAGGAGGCAGTGTCGCTCGCTTACTGAGCTGCAAAGGACTCGGTCGGCGCACATCCGGGCTTCGAGTACTTCGTAGAATGTCCGCAATCACAAAAGGAGCGTTGCGAGCGGAGCAAGGCTAGGAGACGGCGACGAGCTGGATGTCAAAGCGCCTTTTTCAGCGAGAAGACGGCACAGCGATCTGAGGCAGCTCCAAGCCGATGCCGGCAGCTATAATGGGCTGAACAGAGCTTGGGGAGAGCAGGAAGCGGCGACCCAGCGTCTCGAAGCGACTCGAGCGAGAGTCCCGTCGAGGATCACTTGGGCCCAACGTTACGTTCGTCAGCCAAGCTTCAATGTCGGATTCCACAGGCACTTAGACGTGGTCGAGGCTATGGCGAGCAGTCACCTAGCCGAGCTGGAGGCAGAGGAGCAACGACCAAGGTGAAGACGCCCAAAGCGACGAGGTACGCCACCATTACGTCACGCTCGACCCACGAGAGCGCCGCGCCTCGTCGAACTCGTCGCGCACGTCGAACGAGATCTGTTGCGTCTGCTGGACCTTGACTTCAAGCAGGACCTGGACGCCGCCGAGAGTGCCGGTCTGCGAGGTTGTCGGCAGAGTGTGCTGGTGACTGCGCCTGTCGCCGACTCGGAACGTCGACAGCTTAACGGCGCCGCCTGCTGCGTCGCCAACGTTGCGGCTGTAACCGCCTCGGGGAAGCTTCGGGTTGAGGGAGTCGTTCTCGCGCGAGTTCGAAAGCGTAGAGGTGATCGTCTTGCGAATGGAGAGCGTCGTGTACAGGGAGATGCCGTGCAGCGCCGGCAGAGGTACTGCTCGGTGAGAAACAGTCAGCCAACAAGGTTGCGCGCAAAGACTGAGGCAAAGCGACGCACGCCAGAACGCCTGTCCGATCGAGATCGTGTGGAAGTCGGTGCTGTGCGCGTAGGCTGTCGAGAGCGACGCGCCGACGAGCGACATGATGGAGGTGTAGGCGGCCGTCTGAAGCGCGATCGTGATAAGCTTCTTGGCAAGGCCTTCGGTCGTCGCGTTGAAGCCGCCGAGGTTGGTGATGCGGCGGTGAAGTGTGTAGGCGAGGGCGACGGAGACGAAGATGTCGGCGCTCGCGCTCATCCAGAGCCATAACGCCTGGCAAACGGTTGGCGGGATGGGGGTGTCGACGTTCTTGATGAGCTGCGGCAGGTGAGACGTGAGTCTGGTCAAGACTCTAGCAGCGAAAGATGAGGCTGACCAGGAAGCCCATTGAGCTGTAGAGGACGAAGCCGAGGAGGCCGCCCAGAATGACCAGGCCTGTCAAGCCGTAGAAGACGTAGCGGTGGGTGACGCTTTCCATCAGCTGTGTGAGCACCTCAAGCCGTCAGCAAGCTGAGTAAGCCATGAGAATCACTCGGCGCAGGGAGGAAGCGTATCGCGCCAGTGCGAACAAGGAGAAAGGTCTGGCAAACCGCCTCAGTCAGACCAGAGAGGATCGGTAACACGTTGCTCTGTGGTGGGCTACCGTGGCGACAGTGCGGAACGTCAGCACATGTGAAGGCAAGGGACGGAGGGGGGAGCGGACCAACCCGGCATAGAGCTCCGCGCTGCTTCGCAGCTGCGACACACCCGTGTCGACAATCTCCTCGTAGCTCACGCCGAGGCACATCACAAGGAGGACGCAGACCGTCCACGAGACCGCTCGCCCACGGATGCCATGCTCCTTGAGGTCATGACGGTCCGTCCTCTCCCCCTGCCTCCGCTTCTTCATGTCCGGCTGACGTTCCGCGCTGTTGCCAATGCAGCCCTCCGCAGAGCAATGTTCTGCCGATTCTCTCTGGTCTGACGGAGGCGGTTTGCCAGGCCTTTCTCCTTGTTCGCACTGGCGCGGTACGCTTCGTCCCTACGCGACTCGGTCCTTACAGCTTTCGAGTGTTGCTGATGGCTCAATTTTTTCACACAGCTGATGGAAAGTGTTACCCACCGCTACGTCTTCTACGGCTTGACAGGCTTGGTCATCCTAGGCGGCCTCCTCGGCTCGGTCCTGTACAGCTCAATGGGCTTCCTGGTCAGCTTCGCTCTTATCCTCGAATTCGGTTGATTGGAATCTCACGCCTTGTCCTCCGCAGCTCATCAAGAACGTCAACACCCCCATCCCGCCTACCGTTTGCCAAGCGGTTTGGCTCTGGATGAGCGCAGGCGCCGACATCTTCATTTCGGTCGCACTCGCCTACACGCTTCACCGCCGCATCACCAACCTCGGCGGCTTCAACGCGACGACCGAAGGCCTTGCCAAGAAGCTCATCACGATCGCGCTCCAGACGGCGGCATACACCTCCATCATGTCACTTGTTGGCGCGTCGCTCTCGACAGCCTATTCGCACAGCACCGACTTCCACACTATTTCGATCGGCCAGGCGTTCTGGCGTGCGTCCCTTTCCCTTGACCTCTGCGCGGAGCCTTCTTTGACGCTTTAGAAGAGAGCAGTACCTCTTCCGGCCCTGCACGGCATCTCCCTGTACACGACGCTTTCTATTCGCAAGTCGATTGCGTCTACACTCTCGAACTCGCGCGAGAACGACTCTCTCAACCCGACGCTCCCTCGAGGCGGTTTCGGCCGCAACGCTGGCGACGCAGCAGGCGGCGCCGTCAAGCTCTCGACCTTCCGAGTCGGCGACAGGCGCAGTCACCAGCACACTCTGCCGACAACCTCGCAGACCGGCACTCTGGGCGGCGTCCAGGTCCCGCTCGAAGTCAAGGTCCAGCAGACGCAACAGATCTCGTTCGACGTGCGCGACGAGTTTGACGAGGAGTGCAGTCTCGAGGGCAAGCTGAAGGAGTCGCTTCGATAGTGCATCACACTCTCTTTATCCCGTTTGTGCAACGAGCAGGCCTCTCTTGGGTTTCGGTCCAAACGCTTTTCCAAAATGATGCGTGCGAGTTACCTCCAACAAGATAAAGACAACAGGTGAGCTGCGGATGCGGATGCGATGCGGGAGAAGGGCGAGAGCGAAGCGTCGAAAAGCCTCAGCCGCTCGACTCGTTGTCGATGGCGGCGTAGGCGGACTCGCGGGAGACGGTACGACCGAGGCCGATGTCGTACTCGCCGCGGAAGAAGGGGTGCTCGAGACACTCTTGCGCGGTCCAGCGCTTCGTGCAGTCGAGTCTGCGCGACGAGCTTAGTCAGCTATGGCGCCTGACAAGTCTTGTGGCGACGCACTCAAGGCAGCGCTTCATGAGGTCGACGACCTGGTAGAGGTCGCTGTCGGGGTACCACTTGTTGATCTCCTCGTCGGGGCTTGGGATGGGGCCGTAGGGATCAGGCGAGTTCTCGACCATGATGGGTGGGTTGAGCGTTTTGACGAGAGCGTGCAGGTTGGCGTGCGGAGGCGAGTCGTAGTCCGGGACGTTCGTTTGGAAAGTGCGGTCTGCGCAGAGAGAAGAGTGAGCGGGAGGGTCGACGGGTGAGCAGGCTACCGAACGCACTGTGCAAGGCTGCGCAACGCTCCATCTTGCGTTTGCCGAAGATGGCGGTAATCTCGGCGAGCGCCTCGGTGTCGTCGCTCGAGTTGAAAAACGGAAAGCGGCGGGTGAGGAAGCAGAGCAGGATGATGCCGACCGACCAGATGTCGAGGGCTGCGGGCAAGAAGGATGAGAGCTTGAGTTCGCGTACTTGCGACAGCGGGCGAAGCTCGAGACGTACCGACAGTCTGGTCGGGGCATTTGAGAAGGACTTCGGGCGCACGGAAACCCCTCGTGCCGGCACGATTCGCCCGCACGCTCGGCCTGCAATCGAGGGGAGGGCGTCAGTACAATCCGGAGACAGCACAATCGACGACCTGTACGCACCTGCGGTCCTCTTTCAGGTAGCCCGGCTTCTGCTTCGCCTTCTGCGCTGCAACCGAGAGCGCCGGCCGCCAGCTCTTGTAGAACTCCTGCCGCTCCTGGATCCGGCGCTTGATATCAGACCGCCACCCGGGCGGCATCTCCCACGGCTTGTACGCCTCGAGCGCGTCCCAGTCCTCGTCCGTCACCGTCTGCCCTCTGTCCTCCTTGTCCCGCATCTTGAGATCCCACATCTCCCACTCGTTCTCCATCGCCACCGCTTGCTCGTACAAGCTGATCGGTTTGGCGAGTCGCACGCCGTGCAGACCCGAGCACAGCCCGGGACACGCATTCGGGTTCTTTTCCATCTTCCGCTGAGCGCGCGCTCGTCCTTCGAGGCCGCCGTAGCTCGGACCCGGCAGCGAATGCAAGCAGTCGCTCTTCCACTCGAACCACTCGTCGCCGCCGATCTTCTGTGCGAGACCGTAGTCGCAGAGGACGCCGGTGCCGGTCGTCACGTCGTAGAGGAAGTTGGCGGGCTTGACGTCGCGGTGGATGATCTGGAGCTGATGAGTGAAGGTGAGGGCGCGGAAGAGGCAGGAGAAGTAGGAGCGGAGGAGAGGGAGGGAAGCTGTGCGGTAGTATGTCTGGGTGGACGCTTGTTCAGCACGACACGCGACTCCCGACGGCGAGCCACTCACTCGGAAGTCCTGATGCCGGTTGAAGGGCATGACGGCGAGGACTTGGTCTTCGTGACGGATTGCGTCGATAAGGTAGGCGACGTTCGGAGCGCCGCTGAAGAAGGACAAAAGTCAGCCGAGGTCGATTCCAGAGATGTTCAGCGCGTAACGCACCGCAAGTCGTGGAGGATCTCGAGCTCGTTGTGAATGCGTACGGGACTGCTCGTGACGTAGATGCGCTTGACGGCGACGTAGACTTTGCCCTTCCGCTCGACCGGTTTCCACTGCGAGTTGTTGAAAGAGCGATTCTGCAGGTCGATTGCCTTGTAGACGGAGGAGAAGGTGCCTGCAATTTTGAGGAGAAGGGTCAGGACCCACAGGTAGACGAGTGAGCGAATGAAAGCGCACCTTCGCCTAATCGGTCGGTGAGATGGTATTTGCCCAGCAAGCCCGGCACCGCCTGTTCCAGCGCGTCCATTTCTGCCCCAATAGCCTGCAGCTCGCCCTCTGACCGCGAATCGTCCCCTGCATCCGAGTCCTCCTCTTCCTGCTCGCCCTCGCCATCGTCCTCGTCCTCCAGCTCCTCGTCCTCGACACTGGCTGCGCCGTCCGCCTCCATAGACTCGTCCTGCGACCCGTACCAGCTGCTGCCGCGCCCGTGACCCGCCTCAGCGAGCGCCTGACCCGCGACACCCTCCGCGTCCGAGACGCGCTCATCCAACGTCGACGAACCCGGTCGTGCGAGCTGCCGCCGCGTCTGGGAGCTCAGCTGTTCATCCTGCGAGCGACTGGGAAGCGGCGCGAGGACCACCTCGTCGTGCATGCCGTCGTCGTCGTCCGAGTTGGCTGAACTGGGTTGGATCTGCTTGCGCAAGTTGGAAGCGGAGCGGGTGACGCGCTGGTGCGTAGGGACGTTGAGAGCGTGTCCCTGCGCGAGTGGCGCCGTCGCAGTCATCCTCACAGCGAGCGGAAAGCGAGAGAGGAGTTGAGCGAACGAAGCCAACCTCGACGAGGAGAGGTCAACTTGGCTGCACGTGACTCGCACAACAGCATTGCACTCGTTTGCGTTGGGTAGATGCTGTTTGCAAAGCTGAAGATGCAACAAGAAGATGCGGGGAACCAGCGGCGAGCGAGGGAGAAAAGTGTCTGCAAAAACGAGGGAGAGGGGGAGCAATGAACAGCAAAACCTTGTGGCGTGTACATGCCTCAGTCTGAGAGTGAGAACGTCACAACGACGACGACAACTCAGGCGAGAAGCCCGTGTCGCCGCAACAACTCGCCCCACCGCGCCTTCTCCTCCAGCTCCGCCTCGACTTTCCTCCGGTACACCCGCAGGTCGTGCTCCGTCTTGTACCGTGCAGAGACAGACTGCTCGAGCTGCTGAACGAGGTCGACGTATTCGCCGGAAGCGGAGGGCTCGGCTTGCGCGGCGAGGGTCACTGCGGGCGCCCAGTCAGCAGGAGGTGAGTTTTGAGGAGGAGAAAGAACGTACCGCTCTCCAAGGCTGCGTTGAACTCCTACAGCGGTGTGAAAAGTCAGCAATGGCATTGGGCGAGCTCGGCCGAGCAGGACGCACCGCGTAGAGCGTATCCGCCTCCTGGCAGATGTCCGAGTACGCCTGTCGCAGCTTGGCGTTCTCGCCTTGCGCCGCTTCAAGCGCCGATTGCTTCTCAAAGGCATCGTTGACAAGCTGCGAGCGCGCATCGTCAGCGCGCGGACTAGGAGATGACAAGGGACAGAACTGAACGAACCGTCTTTGCCTCCTCCTTGAGCGCGGCCAACTCGGCCGCCAGCAAATCCCGTTCCTGCTCGAGCATCTCCATCTCCAGCGCCGAGCCGCCCGCATCGTTCACAGGAGCAGGCGAAGGCGTCCGTGGCTTAGACGCCGCCGCTTCGACAGCCGCAGCTTGAGCTTGCGCGGCGTCGACGAGGTCGGCGAGCTTGCGCGTCCAGTCGGAGAGAATCTGGACGTCGATCTTGTGCCGGGGACGCGTGTCGGTCAAGGAGGCGTTGGACAAGCGGTGCTGAGAGGAGGCGAAGCTGTTTTTCGAGCCGAAGCTCTTGCCCTGTTGCGAAAAGCGTCAGCTTTTATTGGCGCAGAGGAGCAGGAAAAGTGGACGCACAAAGACATTGCGAGTTTGAGGAGAGCGCGTCAAGGCGGTAGGCGAGACGATGCGCTCGTTCTCCTTGTTGGCCGTCGTCAACTCGCGCGAGATCTTAAGACGCATGTCGTCGACATGCTTCCGCAGTCGCTCGAAGGGATCCGGGTGAGCCTGTCAACTGATGGTCAGCCGATGAAAGCGGAGAACGAACCAAGGGAGCGGGCGCACCTCTTCCATCTGGACATCCTCGACAGCCTGGCACTGCTTCTCCGCGACGATCGCTGCAGGCGACGAGAACACATCCGGCTGCACCACATCCTTTGGCGGCGTAGCAGGTGCGCAAATTGTCGAAGTCCCGCTCGTCACCCTCCGACTGCGAATCTTGATCTGCGCGCTCGAGGACGACGGAATCCGGCGCTCAAGCGTCGAATTCGACGGCCTGCGCGGGCCCGACAGGTTGCGAACGCCTTCACCTCCATGCGCTCGTGGACCCATGCCGAGGTCGGCGAAGGACGCAACCTTCTTGGCGGGCGTTGGGCGAGGAGAGGCTTCGACGGGAGGACGAGGTCGCTTCGTAGCCGCGCCGACTGAGCTTGTCTGGGACTCTAAGCTGTGGTCGACGACGTCGGCGTAGGAGGGTGAAGACTGGAAAGTCGCGAGCGACGAGTTCGACGTGTGAGGGCGTCGCTGCGGGGTCGGCGAGTGCTCGCGGGCGAAGGGAAGGTGCGAGGGCGAAGGACGACCGACGCTCTCGTGCAGCATGGACGGCGTGCGCATGTCGCGCGGACCGATCATACGACGGCGAGTCGAGCCGACGACGGGCGGGCGATAGGCGATGGGCGAAGTGGTCGGCGCCTCCAGCTCGCGCATACCGGACCAGGGCGTGTCGAAGGAGGCGTCCATGGTCGCATCTGCATCGTCGGGCGCCTCGGGCGTGGTGGTATCGGCAGGCGAAGGCGCTCCGTACGAGAGGTCCTGAGTGGTGGTCGGCGAGTGGAAGCTGGGTTGGGCGAGTGGAGGAGGAAGCGAGAGAGAACGACGCGGTCGTCCTCGTCCGTTGTTGCGAAGTGACGTGGCTGCGATGAGGCTTGTCAGAAAGCGAAGACAGAGAGAGAGGGGTGCAACGCACCGCTTGTTGACGGAACGACGTCCATCTCGGCCACTCCGTCGTAAGCCTCCGCAGTCCTCGCTGCGCTTCCTCTGCCCGACATGCTGGCGTACAGGTCCGGTGCCGACATCTTCGCAGAGACCGGCCTGCGGTACGACTGCGAAAGCGAGTTGGGCTGAGGCGAGACGGGGCTGGAAGCGCGAGGCGAGTTCGAGGCGGAGAGGTTGGGCGTGTCGAGCGTGGTGGTCGCGGCGCTTGAGCCTTTGCTGACGAGCGAGTTTCCGCGCTTGAGGCCGCCGCCACTGGAGAAAACGTCGAAGACGCTCAGAAGACCGGAGCGAGGGCGACTGCGAGCTGAGCCGATGGGAAGAGGGCGAAGAGTCGGAAACGAAAACAAGCCATAGCTCATGCCTGCGGAGGTTGTGTCAGCCGAGGACCGGAGACCTTCGTGTGAGGCTGTACGCACCAAGTTCCGCGATTGCTGGCGCGATGCGGTCGATGCTGATCGTGTCCTCCGAGTTGCTTGCCGAGTCGTTTGACCTGACCTCGAACCGACACCGCTGGGACGGCAAGAGCGTCGCTCGCGCCAGAACGACCGGTCGCGCATCCTTGCCGTAGTCGAGTGAGGGAGAACCCTCATCGACAACGTGCAATGCCAGCTTGCCCTGCGGAAAACGCGGCTTAGTCGAGCCAGGGAGAGTGGCCATCAGAGCAACGCACCTTCTGCGTGCCACGCAGCCTTTCGTACGACCGGCGATCCCAAAGTGCCCAGTACACCTCGCTCGTCTCGCCTGAAGATCCGTCCGCCAACATCGCCTTTCCGCGCTTCGCCGCCTTCGCTCCGTCCTTCAGCTTCGCCCGCATGACCGCCTCGGCAAACCTGCCAAACCACGCCTCCTTCTCCGCCCGCTTGACGTCCGGAGCGTATGTATTGGCGACGACGAACTTGCGTGCTGGGCGACCGCACCACCGCTCAGACTGGTCGACCGGCGGATGGTCGAAAACGAGGCCGAACTCGGGCGCTGCTGCGCTCGTGCCGAAGTCGACAGCGACGACTTCTGCAAGGTCGACGAGACCGCGGAAGCCGAGGACGCCCTTGCGAAGCTTCTTGGGCGAACCAAGCAAGCTCGCTTGGGTCGACGAGAGATGCGAGGTCTGGTAGAGCGAAACGGTGCGATCGATGTCGTCCACGCCGGCATGCACCTTGCCCGTCTTGTCCCCCGAAGGCCGTTTCGCAATGAGGACCTTGTCGTTGAAGAGGAAGAGGGTGCAGCGGAGGGTCGTCGGTCGTGAGTCGGCAATCTCGATGATCTCGTCAGCATCGATGCAATCGATAAACTCGCGGTCAAAACCGACGAGCGCGTCGGGAAAGCCATCGATGGTCTCCTTGAGACTCCAGAACGTCGCAGCCCGCTTCGTCGCATCGTCGACTTGCATGCTGCAGATGTCGGTGAGGATGCCGATCGCAATCTGGAGCGGCTCGACGTTCGGGTCGTCTGGCGGAAGATGGAAGATGATGGCTGCGCATGAGAACGGGGGTGAGTCGGCGGTCTCGGAGTGAACGGGCGATGGGGACTCACGGTCCAGCATCAACCGGTACCGTGACACTCGCTGAAACGGCTCAGCCAAAAACTCCTTGAACCCTCCAGTCGCCTGCGCCGTCTCACGGCTGTGCACCTGCGTTCGCTCAACAAATTCGCGGAAAGACGAGTTGTGCTTGTCGAGTTCGCGCCGGATCGCTTCGGACGCGCTGACGTTGGCTAGCCACTTCTTGTACGGCTCCATCCGCTCGACCTGCGCGTTCGACCGTCAGCTTCGCCTGCTTGCTTGCAGAGTTGGGGAGAGCCAGGCGCACATGTTGCAAGATCACTTCGCCATAGTCGCTGGGCAGACTTGACTTGTCTTTTTGCATCTGCGAGACAAGCTGTCGCAGGTCCGCCTCGAAAGCTTCGGCGATCGGCACGAGCTGTTCGAGGTTGATGAAGAGGTGCGTCGCCTCGAACGGCGGGATGACGGCTGTATCGCGGCGCTTCGAGAAGGTGCGGAGAGGAATAGCGTAGTCCTGCGCGACAGGCATCCTCGATGAGTCTTGAATGAGCTCGTGAAGCGAAGCCAACGCACCTTGAGCAAGCTGGACACCTTCCGCAAGTAACTCTCCTCCGTCACCCACAACTCGTGCAGGCTCTGCCTAACCTTGTCGAAGTCGACTTTGGGGACTTTCCCGGGCGTCATGGGTCGTATGGGCTGCGGCTGAGATGAGCTGGATTCGGGTAGGGTGATGGGCGAGCCAAGCGAGTTGAGGAAGTCGGAGGCGGGGCCTGTCATGGAAAAGCAGGTCAGTCCGGCGATGGAGGCCACGAGCCCCGCCCGACGTACCTGTAGGGTACACACAGACTCCGTTTTCGTCCAGCTCCAGGTCATCCACCACGACATCGCAGAAGACTGCCCTCCTCTTTCCCTTGGCGACAGCGCTGAGACTGGCACCGGCATCGCCATGGGACCTGCTCCGCACATGACTCCCCTGCTGCTGCGTTCGCCTGAGCGAGCCTGTACCCAATGGCTGGTGGTAAGAGCGCGAGAGTGACGGGCTGATGTTGGCGGATGTCGAGGCGGAGAGGAGCGTTTGGGCGCGTTGTCGCTGCGAGGGACCGGTCGAGGGTGCTCGTGCGACTGCGGGCGCTGCCATTGATGCTCAAGGATGGCTGCTGAGCTGCAGCTAGGGATGCTGAGACCGAGTCGAGGAGGACGACGTCGAGGAGAGGCGGGGAGGTTGAGTGAAAGAGCGACGAGCGAAGGGGCGATCGTAGGCTAGTGGGCGGTGTTGCTGAGCTTCTAGGTGTACTCTGAGCGCAGGCAAGCAGCCAGACTTCGAGAACGAGGCGTGTGGGTGTGGAAGGAGCCGTTCCGCTGCCTCGAGGCCATCAAGGCGACGTCGCGTTCAAGTCAAGCTTTTCGATGGCATACTGAGCCTCTCAGCGCTCATTGAAACGAGTGGAGTGTCTGCTATTCCATCGGGATTTAGTCCCGGTACCGGTGGTGGTGACGGTGCCGCCTTCGCGGCTTCTCGTCGTAAGAATCGGAATCGCTGCTGTCGGACGTGTCGCTGTCCTGGTACCGTCTTCCTCGTCCCCCACCTCCACCTTGCGAGTTGCGGTGCATGGCGAAGATGAAACAGCCGGCGAGGAGGAGGAGCGCGAGGAAGCCGCCGCCGAACATGAGGAATTTGGTGTCGTTCGTGGAGAGCGAGGTCGAGCCTGTCGAGCCCGTCGTCGAGCCTGCTCCTCCCGTCGTACCGCCTGTACCTGCGCCAGTACCCGGACCTGCACCAGCCCCGGCACCTGAACCGTCGCCAGACTCGCTCGAACCGGTACCCGCCGCCTGCGAAGGGCGTGGTCAGCGCACAATCACGTGAAAGAGACGATAGTAACGTACGCCTGCAGCAGTGTCCGTCGGCGAGCTCCCTGCCGTACCCGCAGCACCTCCAGTCGAGGCTGCGTCTGTCGCGCCATTCGTTCCCGTTCCCGACGCCGCCGACGCGCTCGCGTTACCACCGGACGCTGCAGCTGTCCCCGTAGCACCTGTTGCACCGGTCGCACCTGTTGCGCCGGTCGCACCTGTCGCGCCAGAGTTGGTCGCGCCGGACGAAGCGTATCCGCCGCCAGAACTGGCGGGCTATGGCGCGAAGCCTGTCAACAGCCGAACTTGTGGAGGAGAACGAGCGTACATACCGCAGCAGGACCACTCCCTGTGCCCGTAACCGTAACCTGCGGAGAGGAAAAGGTGAGAGGGGTTAGCAAGAAAGGAGAGCAAACAGAACGCACCATCTTGTTGTTGTCCCAGCCTGGGCATGTCAGCGAGATCTGGAGGGGAACGTGAGTGCTACTCGCCTGCTCTTGAGCCGGCTTGACGCACCTTGGGACTGCTGGCCGAGGCCTTGCCGCCGTAGAATCTGCAAGTCAGACTCGTCAGGCTCTTCTCACCGTCTGCGAGCAAGCCTCGTGACGCACACCTGCGGACCTGGGTTGGGGAAAACATCGTCCGTGCCCTCCGTGTTGACGCAGACGCCCTCACCGAAAGTGTTCACGCGGTAAATCTGCGGACCGGTGAACGACTTGGCGGTCCCGCTGACCGAGACGACGGCGGCGTTTTGGTACATCTCGCGGTTGCCTGTCTCGTTCACCCAGGACCACCAGAAGATGCTGCGGGCGCGGGGTATCGGAGGGCTGCTCGTCAAGCGAGAAAGGGGATTCGGCGTACCACTGCGGGCGGGACGCGTCAGCTACGACACCTCAAGGCAAGCTCGAGAGCCGCGCACCTTATCACATCCAGGGATGTCAGGAACCTTGAACTTGTACGGCCTGCTCTCGAAAAGGTCAGCATAAGTATGCAAGTCGGAATCTGCGAGGCGATGCACTTCTGCAGTGGGCAGCCGCCAATCCAGCTAGCCATGACGACCATCGTCTTCATGAGGTCGTAGCTGTGGGAGGGACGCCGGTCAGGCTCAACGAAAGAAGGCGGTGAATCTGTGAGCAGCAGCGACGAGCCTCATGCCGACTTGACAACTTCCTCTGCAACGTCAATATGCGATCAGCCAAGCAAAAAACCGGCTGGACAGAGCCGGAGCCAGGCAGCCGCACCCGTTATGTGTCGCTGTTCCTGCCAAGTCCCACGAGAACTCCTGGCCCGCCACGAGCGTCGCAACCGGCTTGTAGCTCGCCAGAGCTTCGGCCGTCACGAACTTCTTGGCTGGGAAGTCGGAGCCGTCTTTAGCGAGCGGGCTGGTCATCGAATACGAGTTGTGCGAGCCTCTGGCGGGCGAGGCAGGAAGGCGTCTGTCAGCACGACGGAGGATATGCACGCCTTGAGGAGCGTTACTCACTTCTGTTCCTCGGTCACTTGCGGGTCACTTTTGGACCACATCGCGTACGGCGAGACGAGCTCCATGTGAGCGTGCGCAGCGGGGGCGAGCAGGAGAAGCAGCGCGAGCCATCGCAGCGATGAGCGGTGTTCCGGCATCGTTGCGTGCCAGCAATGATGGTCAGGGTGAGTGACTGAACCAGCGAAAGCATCGGCGGGAGGGGTGGCGAGGGTGCTGGTCGGAGTATCCGCGGACAGACGACGGGGCGGTTCGAGCTGTCAGCATCGCCCTGCGAGTCTGCAGCAGCCGCGACGGCACTGAGGCAACCATTCCAGCTGCCTTGCATGCCCGCAACCCCCTCCCGCGAGACGCGTAGCGGTGTCGTCCCCCCGGCTGATGAGAATAGCGAGGAGACGAAGCAGGACAATGGGAGCGCCTGCAGGGTCGGTCGACTGTATGAGCCAGCTCCTTAATTCAGCAAAGAGTCAGCGAGCCCTCGTCGGTACCAACAAGCGATGTTGCGAGAGCGCAAGACGTCGACCCCACCTCGTCGCCCTCCCCGACGACCCTTGACGTCGTCCCATACGCTCACACGGCTCCTGCGATGACTGTTTCGCTTCCAGCACGCTCTTTGGCTATCCCGCTCGATGCTGCGCCGACCGAACAACTCGCCCACCTCTCTCGCTTGAAGCGCTCCGTCGTCGGGACTCAGGCGGCAAAGGCGGCCGCTCTGCAGGCTAGCGGCGTGGACAGGTGCGTATGGCATTGCTGAGGATTGTTGAGAGTGGCTGACCATTCGGCGGTCCCGCAGCCTGGTCGCCCTCCTCCAGCCTCGCCCCGAATCCGACGTCGAAGCCTCTCTCGCCGTCAGTTCTGAGGCAGCCAACGTCCTGGCGGCCCTGTCGATTCGTGAGTGGCTCAGTGTACTGAATCGATTTGCTCAGCTGACGCTCGCCTTCGCAGCCACCATCGACGCCGTCTCGACCCTCCTCGCGGCTCACGCCCATCAAGCCGTCTGCAAATCCCTTCCCTTCATTGCCTCTCTCGACACGACAGACGAGGGCTTTCTTCCTTCTCGCTACAAAGTCGTCGAGTCGCATCTGCGCGCGCTGAAGGCGCTCTATACCGACCTGGTCAAGGTCGTCGGTCCACGACAATGGGGCACGGATGTTATCGGCGCTTCGATTGACGTTGCCGAAAGACAAGACGCCGAGTCAATGTGGAAGCAGGAGGATGTGCGGAAGATGCGGGCGAGCAGGGGAAAGGGCAAGGGCAAAGGTCGGGAAGACGAGACGATGAGCGAGGCGGACAGCGACGCGGGACTTGCGGGACTCTTGTCACAGGCTCGAGCCGCGCTTGACGTGGTTTATCGCATGGAGACGGATACTGCTGCTCCATCGGTCGCCTCGTCCAGCATCGCTTCTCTCCCTTCGACCAGACACACTCGCTCGCCAGTCCTCGACACCCTCCTCGACCTCCTCATCCGTTCATCCGAGGAGGACACGCATCCCGCCATCCCTTCGGTACCTCAGCGAATGCGCATCGCCGAATTCGTCTGCAACTTCTTCTCCGGCACCGTGCGGTGGCCGCACCAGCGACGGGCGGTGACGAGCGGCGAGAAGGGCAAGGAGGCGCTGGCTGCGTTACGGAGACTGGCGGATAAGGGGACTGACAAGGTGCGCTTGAGCTGCACTGCAGTCGCTCGATTCGTCTGCTTACGCTCGTTTCGCAGGTTCGCGAGGCTGCTCTGAACGCGATCACGGCGCTCATCCGCGACTCAGGCGACTCGATGCTCACGCTCCTCAGTGCGTGCACCTGCTAGCCTCGCTGCCATACCGAAGCTGATGAAACGTCCGTGCGCAGACTTGGGCCAAGGCGAGACCCTCCGCACCCGCCGCCTCCCCTTCACCTCGCTCTGCCAGTCTCCCGTCCCTCCCGTCCGCCTTGCTGCCGCCACTCTCTGCGCCGTCCTCGGCAAGCTCCTCTACCCTCCGCCGGCGTTGCACATACCCGACGGCGAGCTCGGCACGCCCGCGACGAACGTCTTGCTTAGCTTGATCGAGCAAGAACCGACGCTGCGAGCGCGCGCTGCATTCGCCTTCGGTGCGTGAGCTCCTCGTCTTTTCAGGCTTGACGACTAACGCCCGTCTGCTCGCAGCCTACCTCGTTGCGGACGAGCTGCCGTTGCAGAAGCGAGCGCTCGCCGCACGATGTTTTCAGATCTTTAAGACCGTCCTCGACCAGCCTTTGCTACTGGATCAGCCATACCCGACGCCCGCCGCGCTCGAAGAAGACGGCCGGATGCGCGAGGTGCGTCGCGGCTACCCCGTTTGAACGGCTGGCAAGGCTGACATTTTCCCGCGCGGCAGGGCATCCTCCTCTGCATCGCTTCCATGACCGCGATCTCCGAAGAGCAGCGTCGCCTAATGCTGCAAGCGCACCTCCTCGCACCGGTCCTCTCCTCCCTCTCTCACCCCTTCAGCACCGTTCGCGCCGCAGGATGCCACTGTATCCGCGCGCTCTCCCGGAGCGTGAACGTCTTGCGTACAGATCTGGTTGAGAGTCATGCGGAAGGACCGCTGGTGGCGTTGTTGAGGGAGGACGAGAATGAGGTTGTCAAGGTTACGGCTATGGCGGCCTTTGCGAATTTGCTGCTCGACTTCTCGCCCATGCGCAGTGTGAGTGCGGACCGTGCCATGTCTATTCACATCGCGCTGAACCCGAAGGACTGACTCGTCGACTGCCTCCGCGAGACAGGTCCTGGTCGACGCCGGCTGCGTCCCGAGGATGTGCCAGCTCGCCGTCAAGTCGTCAAACGAAGCGCTCCGCCTCAACGCGATGTGGGCGATCAAGAACGGTGCGTCACTCCTCGCCAGCGTGAGAGGGCGTACTGACGACTCATTGGATTTCACAGCGACGTATCAAAGCAATGCCGACTTCAAGCAGTGTGTCCTCGCCTGCTTGACGTGGGACGACCTCGCCTCGTGCGTTTCCTTCCCCCCCACTCGTCCGCATTCGCCTCTAACCCATTCCTGCGCAGCCTCCTCTCCCCCTCCTCTCCCCGACCAATAGTCGAACAAGCCCTCGGCATCCTGCGTAACATCACCTGCGTCACAAACAACGAAGCGATCACGGGACTCGGAAGGGACGAGATGGGCGAGGAGAGGTTGTTGGGATTGTTGGAGGCGTGGGTTGCGGGCGGTTCGACGATGGCGAGAGGCGGAGGGGAGGAGGGAGGAGAGGTGGTCGTGCTGGTGTGTCCACGTTCACTATCGAGTTCGCAGCTCCTGGCCGGTCCTGCTGACTTCAATCTGGACCGGTGGTCTCACAGGCCATCTACTGCCTCAACAACATTGCAACGGCGCATGAGGCGGCTCAGCTCGCCATCGCCTCGCGGACAAGCCTCCTGCGACACGTCCTCGGCTACCTTGTGCGTCATCTCTGCTCACAACACACCTCACAGTCCCCAGCTGACGCTGTGACAACACCCGTAGGACTCTCGCTCGCTCGAGCTGCGCGTCGCCTCGCTCTGGCTGCTGCACAACCTCGTCTACCGCCGCTCGCTCTCGTCGTCGTCCTCGCTCGCCGCACGACGCCCGCACGAGATCCTCGACAAGCTGCGCGCGATGGGACTCGAGGCCAAGTTAAGGATGCTCGAGCGGGATCCGGAGCTGGATGTCAGGGAGCGCGTGAGGGATCTCAGGGAGATGCTCGGGTGAGGATGAAGGTCGTCTTCAAGGTGCAGGTGTACTCGAAACCATCCTCGCTCGTCTTTCACCTGCAACGGCGGGTCCTCTTCCAGGGGAAAATGAACGGCGACTCGTCGTCGCTTCGTTCGAGTTCGTTCGCGCGTAGAGTTGTTCCACGCGCGCAATACACTGCGAGTAACCCCGCTCTGCGCCGTAGTCTGCCTGGAAGCGGAAAGCAGTCGTCGTCGTCGTCGAGGTCCAGCCTCCGCCTCGTTCGCCTCTCGCAAGTCGAGTCGCACGGGACAACACCAGCGTGCGTGCCTCAGACCGAGCAGGCGAGCACACAGACACGCGCAGCTGACCACTTGCTCCATCCCCGTCCTTGTCCCGCTCTTCCTCGCCCATCTCGTCGTCACCACACACTCGCCATCTCGCTCGACTCGCCACGCACTCGCCCTGGTCTGCCTGCGACGCGCTCTGTTGACTTGACAACACTCACTTGGCCTTACTGCGACGCGCTCGCCCCGTGCCGCGACACCCACTCCACCCGACACAGCCCTCGAACCCCCTCCTCCCTCAACCTCGCTCGCTCTCTCACCCACCCGCCAGCTCAACCCGCCAGATCCACGATGTCTGCCGAACAGGACCGCGCCGAGGCCATCTACATGGCCAAGCTCAGCGAACAGGTGCGCGCGCTGGTTCCGGAGCGGGAGACGAGGTGGACAGGAGACGGGAGGCTTGGGCACACGCATCTCGCAATGCCGCCGTCCTTGTGCTCCCGCGACGAGGACGATGTGTGCTGATCTTGTTTGTGCTTGCAGGCGGAGCGCTACGACGAGGTGGGTTTTCTCGCTCGCTGTTCCCTCCTCCTTACCCTCCCCTTCACATGCACATCCGCCCACCGCCGCCGAGTCTGCGCGTGTATCGCTTGCTAACAATGTCTCTGCTGAACATGCATTCTCTGCTGCTCTATCGCCTTCTCACCGCTTCGCCTCATCCGCCTCGACCTCGACTCCGACCTCGAACCTCTCCTCTCTGTCCCATCTGTGACATTGGCTGCCGCAGATGGTGTCGCAGATGAAGTCCATCGCGTCGCTCAACTCGGAGCTCTCGATCGAGGAGCGCAACCTCCTCTCGGTCGCGTACAAGAACGTCATCGGCGCGCGCAGGGCTTCGTGGAGGATCGTCTCGTCCATCGAGGGCAAGGAGGAGGTGCGTAGCCGGGTCGTCCGCTCACGTGTTACCGGGCGTCGAGACTGACGGACTGCTTGGCGCGCGCGCAGGCCAAGGGCAACACGTCTCAGGTCCAGGCGATCAAGGCGTACCGCGAGAAGATCGAGAAGGAGCTCGCCGACATCTGCGAGGACATCCTCTCCGTTCTCGAGAAGCACCTCATCCCCTCGGCCGAGTCGGGCGAGTCCAAGGTGTTCTACCACAAGATGAAGGGCGACTACCACCGCTACCTCGCCGAGTTTGCGACCGGCGACGTCCGCGGCAAGAACGCTGACGCGTCCCTCGAGGCTTGTGAGTGGTCCCGTCTGCGGCTGCGGCTCTGTCCGGATGTTGGCGGGACTGGAGGCTGACTTCGTCCCTCGTTCTCGCCTGCAGACAAGAACGCCTCGCAGATCGCTTCGCAGGAGCTCGCGCCGACGCACCCGATCCGTCTCGGCCTCGCGCTCAACTTCTCCGTCTTCTACTACGAGATCCTCAACTCGCCGGACAAGGCCTGCTCGCTCGCCAAGACGGCGTTCGACGACGCCATCGCCGAGCTCGACACCTTGAGCGAGGAGTCCTACAAGGACTCGACGCTCATCATGCAGCTCTTGCGGGATAACTTGAGCCAGTCGACGCCCATTTCTCTGGACTTGGCGCGAGACGCTGACTTTCCCACCCTACAGCCCTCTGGACTTCGGACCTCTCCGAGGCTCCCCAAGACGCACCCAAGGCCGAGGACAAGCCCGAGCAGGCGCAGGCGACCGGCGAGGAGGCTGCCTGAGCGCCCCGCATCCTCTCTGCACCTCTCGACTTCTCTCCCTCTTCGCCTCTTTCTCCTCACACCCCGCTTGCGTTTTTGTCAGTGTTCCGAGATTCGAATTCAATCGCCGTTTTGCCCAATTCTGTGCGTCGAGCGAGAGGCGTGGCACCTCCGGCGAGGAGAACGGGCCCTCGCTTCGTCTCTCGTCGACCTTCTCGCCCGCGCTCTTCTCGCGCGTTGCCACTTCCATGCTTTCGTTCTCTCGCTCGTCTGAAACCCCGCCTCACGTCTTGGGACGCCCCTTCGGCCGCCTGACTTGAAAGCCTGACGGTTCTTGACGGAGCGGCGTGATGCGGTGGTGGAAACCGTCCGTCTCACGGGCGGGCGAGGCGGGTCGTCCCCTCCTTGCAACGGCTTGCGCTTTGTGTGCGAGTTGCGAGTGGTCGTGCGCTGCTCTCGAGGCTCACTGGCTTCCTTGCAAGCTGGACGAGCGAGGGAGTGACGAACTCGCTCTCTCTCTTACCACGCACGCTCACCCCAAGTCCAGCAGCTGCGACGACGGAATACCAGAACGAGAGGCATTGCGGGCGCGAAGAGAGTCAAGCCAGCCAGCCCGCCCGGCCGAGCAGCAAAAAGAAGCGGAAGGTTCTGAGGGTGAGGAGACACACGTCGAGAGATTGGACAAAGTCATAGAGACTTGCCACGTTGTGGATGTTAGTTTGCAACTAGCAATAGGAGATGACTCGGTTATAAAGCTCACTGTCTACCTCGCGTGCCCGAGCACAAAGATAAGTCGCACAGCGAGGTCTGCGATACGTTAGCAAAGCGAGTTGTATGCCGGTGTCGACGACGGGGTGGGTGCCAATCTGCCTCCCGTTGTGCACCTCATCTGACTGGCGCGACGGGGGCAGAAGGTGACTTCGTCCATGCTTCTTGACTCGGGAGGTCGGTGCAAGGGCCGGAGGGGGCTGTTGGGTGTGTTCAAGCACCGGCAGTTCGCCTTAAGCTTGTAGAAGCATGTAGGGCACAGTGTATCTCCACGAGATTCGCAATTGTCGGACGAAGAGGGAGGGGAAGCTGTAGGAGGATGCGAAAGGTAGCATCCTTCTTACGGAAGCGCTGAAAGCTGAGCCAAGTTGATAGGCTCATGGACCTTGACACTCAGACTCGCACTGCGTCTTGCTGCCATTGCGCAACTGGGCCGTCCGCCCTCCATCCGCCGCATTCGTGGCTCCGTGATCTGTTGGAGACCGCAAACGTCTCGCTCGACAAGTCCAGTCCAAGTGACCAAGCCGAGGCATCGTAGCAGGGTCTGACAGCAGTGCCCTTGCAAGCATTGTGCTCAGACCGAGCAGGGAGAGCGAAGAGAAGGGAAGTGCAGGGCGGTCCGGCAAGAAGTCCCCATCCTCAGCCACACGGTCGTCCATCGTGGTCCTGACTCCCCGCGTCCGTCTCGTGCACCATTCCCCGTAGCTTGACGCTTGTCTCGTGCGTGGCGAGCCGGTGGCAGCAGCGGTTGAGTCGCCTCGAGCGGTTGCGACTGATGAGGATGCGGCACAGCGTGGGAAGCCTCGGGTGGCGCGTAGTCGTATCGCCGGAAGTCGTGAAGCCCAGTTAGCACATTCAGAGGGCCAGCAAGCGGCCTCATTCGGTTGCGAGTGCATGGTACGGCTCCAAGGCGTCTCGGGGAGAGCGCGCGCCTCTTGTTCTCCTTTGCCTCACTCGACTCCGCTGGATTGGTTCGTTTGTCTGCTTGCTGGCCCTTTGCTAAGCTGCATTGACTGCTGGACCTACTCGTGACCCGTGCAAACCTCACCCTCGCTAAGCCTCGTGCCTCAATATCGGCGCGTCGCTGTCCTTTCCCTCGCTCTCCTCACGCTGCATGGAGAGGCGAAGGAGCGTGAGCGGCGGCCAATGAGCCAGACCATCCAGGCGGCCGCAATTGGCAGCGCTAAATCGCTTCCTCCAGTCGTCGGCTTCCTTGTTCGTCGCGGAGGTCGGACGATGCGCATAGCAGACTATTCACATCTTCCAGCGTGTACTGACCTCTCTGCGTCCTGCCCACAATGATTCTGCGCAGGAGCCCGGACAGGCGGCACACCACCACCGCTCCTTGCGGTATCGCGCAGCCTTCTCTTGCCGCCCACAAACTGCTTTCGCCGCGCACTGTGCAGTCTGACCAGGGCTCAGATGACACTCTTGGGCCCGACTTAGACAGATGCCAACACACGAAGCAGGGTTGTGCAGTTTCGACGTCAAGGGGTCCGCAGGAAGGACAAGGCGACTGCTCGAGATCGTTCCGCTCATCATCGACTTCAGCGCACTTGCTGTGCATTCTCAAAAAGACTTGCTTGCCTCGCCTCTTCGCTCCTTCACTGTTGCGAGGGGACTTCGAGTTTCCTCCTCTTCTGCTTTTCCGTCTTCTCCTTGCGCATGGGCTCAGCCCGGCCCCTCCTCCCAACACGCTGCCGGAAACGCTCTCTTTGCTAAGGTTGTGTGCACTTCTGTGCCTCCGCAGTTTGCACGGCTTCCGTAGCGCTCACCATGCTCATCCCTTCCTCGCCCTCGCTTCCTCGTACTCGCCGGGCTTGCGCTCATTCACTTTCTTCCCGTTTGATGGGTCTCTTTGGAGCGAAAAGCTAGCAAAGCTTCTTGTGATGCTGCTGTCACATGTCGGAGACTGCACGGGATTGCGAAAAGGCTCAACAGAGAAGGGCGTACTCCACGGCTTCTTCTCCCGGGTTGACTGGCATTCCTCTCGACATGGTTCATTTCTCTGTGCATTCTTTCGCTTAGTCAAGAGTGCTTCCGGCTGTCAATGGAGACACCGCCACAAGATACAACGACCTTTGCGACGGACTTGACCTTCCTAGCATGCCTTTCCTGCGCGCTGGCTGTCTTCCATCAATATGAGGTCTCCATTCTTCCTGTGAGTGTTATAGCAGCTAGCCAACACCTCCCATGAGCAGCCCAGGGACCAGCCAGTCGAGGGCTGGCCGAGAGGCAATTCGGGGGACGAGGGTGCTCAAGCACCTCGACCCAGCCCCTCCGTCCCTTGCACCAACCTCCCGAGTCATGAAGCATAAACGGAGTCACCTTCTAACCCCGGCGCGCCAGGCTAGCGAGACACAGGAGCGAAGACAAGTAGTGCCCACCCCGTCGTCGACACCAGCACACGACTCGCTTTGCTAACGTAATCCACACCTTTGCGAGCGACTCATCTTTGTGCTCGGGCACGCGAGGTAGACAGTGAGGTTTATAACCGAGTCATCTCCTATTGCTAGTTGCAAACTAACATCCACAACGTGGCAAGTCTCTATGACTTTGTCCAATCTCTCGACGTGTGTCTCCTCACCCTCAGAACTTCCGTTTCTTTTTGCTGCTCGGCCGGTCGAGGCTCGCTTGTAACGCCTTCGACGTCTGCAATGCATGTCGTCCCGATGCTTCGTCGTCGCAGCTGCTGGGCCTCGGAGTGCGTGAGCGAGCGAGAGTGGTGAGAGCGAGCGAGAGTTCGTCACTCGTGACGCTCGTCCGGCAAGGAAGCCAATGAGCCTCGAGAGCAGCGCACAACCACTCGTGACTCGCACAGGAAGCGCAAGCGGCCGTTCGAAGGGCACGACGACCCGCCTCGCGCGCTCGCGAGACGGTTTCCACCACCGCTGCATCCCGCCGCTCTCGCTCCACACGCTCCGAAAAGACCGCTTGCTCGGCGCCTGGCCGACCCAGCACCTCAACATGGCTCGCACGGCGCGCCGCTCGACCGCCAAAGCCGCCGCCGCCGAGCCCGCCGACCCTCCACCTCGCGCAGATCAGGACGGCGAGAACTCGACAACGGGAACCGCTGAGGGCGTGGCGACCACGGCAACGGGTGTAGGAGAGGGTCAGCCTTCGGAGGGCGCCGCGCACGACCCGTCGGATGCGGTGGGCGGCGAAAAAAGTCACCTCGAAGGTGTTCCAGCGGATGCGTCGACGCCGATGGAGCTCGACGCAGCAGCGGAGGGGCACTCGGACGGGTCAGCAGCGGTTGTGAACGGGGTCATGGATGGCTCAGTGGCCGCGCAAACCGCATCCACTGCGATCGCCCCGCCGGTCTTCGCCTCGCCTGCCAACTTGCCTCCCATCCCGTCGACCTCGCAGCAACCTCCGCCAAAGCGCGAATATACGGCGGAAGAGGTTCACGTATGGCGGGAACAGCAGATTGACGCGAAGCAGGCCGAGGTGCGCTCCACTTCCACACACCATTCCCCTCGGCCAGGCAGACGAGCTGATTCCTCGCGTTTGTCCTGTTACAGCTGGCTGAGATCGTCGACCGCCATGACGACTTTGTACGCGAGCTCTTCCACCTCGACCGCTTCGTCACGCTCGTCGGCTACGATCCCGCTGTCGCAAAGGGTTCGTCCCAGTCTGCTCTCCCTCCTTCCATTTCTATCTGAGCCAATCACCCCACACAGCCGACCGTTCCGACGTCTTCCAGTCCTTCCAAGCCAACTACGACCTCTTCCTCAACGCGACGCCGGATGGAGCAGCCGAGGGGTCAGGTCGTCGCGGTACTCGGCGAGCGACGACCGAACGGAAGATTGGCGCATTGGCTACGCCCGACACGGGCGGTCGCTGGGGAGACCCAAAGGGCAAGGGGAAGGCGCGGGAGGACTCGAGCGGACCGATGTTCGAAGCGAGCGGATCCGGGCGAGCGGGAGGGAAGAAGGCGGTTGGACCAAGGGGCAAGATGGCGGGAAGTGGCAGCCCTGCTCCTTCATCGTACTATGGTGGAGGATCGCCATCTCCTGCCCCTTCGGCCGATACGCCTTACAAGAAGCGTCCTTCCGACGTCCTCACCCCTTCTCGCTCGACGTCCCAGATCCCATTCAACCTCCCGCCCCTTCCTGCTCTGCCTGTCGGCGTCGGCTACAAGCCCGTCGTTGCCAACCTTGCCGACCTCCCCGGCATGCTCAAGGACGACCTCCCTCCGCTCTCGCCCCGATCCGTCAAGCGCCGCCGCCTCTACGCCGCATCCGACGTCACCTACTCGCACATGTCCCAACTCCCGCCAGATTCCGAGTTCGACTTCTCCCTACCCGCCTTTCTCAGCTCGTGGGTCTCGCTCGACGACGACACCGACATCGCGCCTCCTCCGCCCGAAGAAGAGCTCGACGCGCGAGCCGAGTACGAGCACGACATCCTGCAGCAGGTCGAGGCGATACGCGCCGAGGGTCGCGAGCTATGCAACCCGGACCGAACGCAGTCCGCCGAGGCGAAGCGGCCGAAGGACCACCAGGACTGGCTCGTCGACCACGCCCTCTACTTCTCGCAGCTCGTCATGCAGGAGCGCAAGTCGCACATTGCACTTGCGAGGAAGACGGCGCGGATGGTCATGAAGCACTTTGAGGAGATTCGCGGCAAGGAGGATCGCGAGCAGAAGGAGATTGAGCGGAACCAGAAGGCCTTGTCGCGGTGGACTCTGCGCGAGGTCCGCAAGAAGTGGAAGATGGCCGTCAACGTGCGTCTATCCGCTTAGATCGCTCAGTGGGCGTTCCTGACCATCAGCGCATGCAGGTCGTGCGTGCTCGTCGAAAAGCCGAGCAGCAGAAGGAGGCGAAGCGTCTCGGCAAGCAGCAGCTCGACCTCATGCTGAACAAGTCGACTACGATGCTCCAGGCGCAACAGCAGGAGATGGCTGGCGAAGGCTCGTCAGACGAGGAGGAAGAGGAGGAGGACGGGGAGGAGGGTGAGGACGAGGAAGACGAAGAAGAGGATGAGGGGGACGCCGAATCGACCTCGCAAGCGGCGTCGACGCCGGCCGACAGCTCTCCCGCGGCGACTCCACCGCCCAAGGCGAATGGCCGGCGAGCACGTCGCACCGCCCGCTCTCGCCTGTCGACCTCGGCCACGCCCGGCGACGCCGACGAAGATGCAGGCGACGCGTTCGCTGGCGCAGAGGACGATGCGGAGCGGGACAAGGAGGACAACGTCTTTGCCGCCGAGATGGAGGCAGAGGATGAAGACGATGACGACGAGATGGCGGGTCTCGCTGCCGAAGCCGACATGCCCATCGAGGAGCTGCTTCGACGATCAGGCTACGCTGCGATGATGGCGGAAGAGGCGGCAGGTGGTGGTGAAGCGGAAGAGGAGGAAGGAGAGGAGGATGAGGAAGAGGAAGAGGGCGAAGACGACGCGAGCATAGCGGACGTTGTGGATGATGCCGCCTCAGAGCAGGACTCTGCGGTCAAGTCGACGTCCAGTACGAACGCCGCGCCGTCGCCTTCGACTCCGGGCACCTCAGCACCCGCCGGACCCGAGTTGACCGCCGAGGAGAAGGAGGCGGAGGCGATGTCCGAGTTCGGCTCTGAAGCCGGCGACGACGAGCGTGACGACGAGGACGCGCGGATGGCGAAGGAGATGGAGGCCGAGGAGGGCGAATCGGACGACGAGGAGATGAAGGGTCTCGCGGCGGAGGCGGACATGCCGATCGAGGAGCTGATGCGCAAGTACGGGTACGGCGGTGGGGAGTCTGCTGAAGCTACTGCTGGCGAACCGGACGGCGCCGTGAAGGCTGAGGAGGAAGAGCGCAAGGTGTCTCCCGAGCCCGAGGAGGAGGACGAGGGCGACGAGGCGAAAGGCGAAGAGGACGCCGAAGACAAGCCTGAGGATGGCGCAGACCGGCAGATCGTCCATCTCAAGCCGCCATTCCTGCTCCGCGCGACCCTGCGGCCGTACCAGCAAGCCGGCCTCGAATGGCTCGCCAGTCTCTACACGAGTGGCGTCAACGGGTGCGTGCAACCGTTCTGATCGTGCCTCTTCTCTGACTGACCCGCGTGTCGTTACAGCATCCTCGCCGACGAGATGGGTCTCGGCAAGACGATCCAGACGATCTCGCTTCTCGCCCACCTCGCCTGCGACAAGGGGCAGTGGGGGCCGCATCTCGTCGTCGTCCCAACCTCGGTCATGCTCAACTGGGAGATGGAGTTCCGCAAGTTCTTCCCGGGCTTCAAGCTCCTCACCTACTACGGCACCCAAAAGGAGCGCAAGAAGAAGCGCGAGGGGTGGAACACGGAGAACGCCTTCAACGTCTGCATCACCTCGTACCAGCTCGTTCTGGCCGACCAGCACATCTTCCGCCGCAAGCCGTGGCACTACCTCATCCTCGACGAGGCGCACCACATCAAGAACTTCCGCTCGCAGCGGTGGCAGACTCTCCTCGGTTTCAACGCGCGGCATCGCCTTCTCCTGACCGGCACACCGCTGCAGAACAACCTGATGGAGCTGGTGCGTCGCGCGCATGTGCGGTCTCACGGTTGTTCGAGCTGACGGAATGATCGCCTGCAGTGGTCGCTTCTCTACTTCCTCATGCCTCACGGTCTCATTACCGACGGTTCGGGCCCCTTCGCCGAGCACGCCGACTTCCAGGCGTGGTTCTCGAACCCGATGGAGAAGGCCATCGAGAGCGGTGAGGTGATGGACGCCGAGATGCAGGCGACGGTCAACAAGCTTCACACGATCCTTCGCCCATACCTCCTCCGACGCCTCAAGGCCGAAGTCGAGACCCAGATGCCCGGCAAGACCGAGTCGGTCATCTACTGTCGCATGTCGAAGCGCCAGCGGTTCCTCTACGACGACTTCATGTCGCGCGCCCAGACCCGCGACACCCTCGCCTCAGGCCACTTCCTCAGCATTATCAACTGTCTCATGCAGCTCCGCAAGGTCTGCAACCACCCCGACCTCTTCGAAGTCCGGCCCATCGTCACGTCGTTCTCGATGCAGCGGTCCGTCGTCAGCGGATTCGAGCCGTCGGAGCTGCTCGTCCGGAAGCGCCTGCTCGAGGACGAGCCGATTGCGAAGATGGATTGGACGACCTTGACGCTCGTCAAGCCGTGGCAAGAAGAGACGACGTCGACTGTCGCCGGCCAGATCCGCCTCCACCTCGACGCGTCAACTTCGTTCCCATACTTGCACCGCGTCCCGATGGACGTCAACCTCGCCTCCCCGCCTCCGCGCGACACCAAGACGATTGCCGGGTGGCGGCGCTACCGCGCGTGGCAGGAGCACCACGCCATCCTGTCCCGCCTCAACCGCCTCGCCGTCGTCAACCGCCGCCGCTGCCTCTCCTCGACCCCTTACTTCGGCGCGGACCTCCTCCACCTCCTCCGCGAGCCGAGTCGCTCGTCTCAGCTCCTCCCGACCGACGCCATTCGCCCCGACCGCGAGGCACTGTCGCGACCGTCGATCGTACCGAACATGATCCTCTCGCACGAGCAGCGGGCGAGCGCCTTGGAGGAGACGGTCTCCCTTTTCTCCTTCGCGACGCCCAAGGTTCGCGCGCACGACATGAAGCACCACGCGCTGCCGGGCATGTCGCAGGACGATGTCGACGATATCGAAGAGGAGGCGCCCGCCGAGCTTCTCCACGCCGCGTCGACCAAGCTCACGGTCGCCTTTCCCGACCGCTCGCTTCTGCAGTACGACTGCGGCAAGCTGCAGAAGCTCGACGAGCTCTTGCGCGAGTGCAAGGCCGGCGGACACCGCGCCCTCATCTTCACCCAGATGACCAAGGTCCTCGACATCCTCGAAGAGTTCCTCTCGTACCAGGGCTACCGCTACCTCCGCCTCGACGGTTCGACCAAGATCGAGCAGCGCCAGGCGCTGACGGAGCGGTTTAACTCGAACGACAAGATCCTGTGCTTCATCTCGTCGACTCGCGCGGGCGGTCTCGGCATCAACTTGCAGGGCGCCGACACCGTCATCTTCTACGACTCGGACTGGAACCCTGCTCTCGACCGCCAGTGCCAGGATCGGTGTGTCACACAGCTTTGCGCTCCTTCCTCGCTTCAAAAGCTGACTTCGTCTCATCGCAGCGCACACCGCATCGGCCAGACTCGCGAGGTCCGCATCTGGCGCTTCGTAACCGAGCACTCGTGCGTCACCGCCTCTGCTCGCTCGC
>NW_015622972.1:95136-99318 GCF_000320785.1 Rhodotorula toruloides NP11 | reverse complement strand
CCGCCCGCCCGCCCACAGGATCGAAGAGAACATGCTCAAGAAGGCGAACCAGAAGCGCAAGCTCGACCAGATGGTGATCGCCGAAGGCGAGTTCACGACGGACCACCTCCAGAAACTCGACTGGCGGGACTACCTCGACGATGGACAACTCGCCGAATTGGGCGTCGACGCGGGTTCGAACGAGCAAGGCGATACCGGGACAGGCGCAAGCGCGATGCAGTCTGCCGCAGAGATCCGACAGGCTCTTGCGGCGGCGGAGGACGCGGAGGACGTCGCTGCTGCGAAAGCCGCAGAGCAGGAGATCGAGATTGACCGGACGGACTTTGGGAATGAGGGTCAGCAGGCTTCGAGGACGGCTGCGACATTTGGGAAGGACGGATTGGTCAACACGACTGCTGCGGGGCAGAAGGAGGAGGAGGAGGATCCCCTCGCGGGTACGATCGATGGAGTTATGGTCAAGTGGGTCGAGGAGGATTGGGATTACTTTGCGTGAGGGAGGACGAGGCCTTAACGTGTGTGTGATGTCGCTAGTGAACTCTCGGTCTTGTTTGTTGTACTCTCTTAGGCTTGCCGCAATCGCAGAACTCATCTCGGACCACCATGCACTCTGCTTCGTTGCCCAACCTCGACCGTCTACCTCCCTCTCGCACTCTACCGCCGCAAAGGCTGCTTCTCGACCGCCGAGTCCGAACCGGAGTCGGTATGGACGTCGGAAGCTGTCGAGCGAGGCTGAGGAGGCGAAATTGTCGAAGCCGGCGGCGGTACTCCATCCAGACTTCCATCCGAGCTGTCGCTCCCGTCGCCGTCGTACCTTCCCGTCCTGCCCTTCGTCGTCGATGGCGCCGAATCGCCCTTCTTCTGCCGCCTCTCAGTCTTCCCCTCCTTCGCTTCCTTCTTCCTCCGCGCAAACCTCCCTCGCCCATGCTTCTTCGTCCGAGTCCAAAGCAACCCCGCGCCCGTCGCCGGCCTCGTATGGACGTAACACGCGCAAAGAGCGAGTAGGAGAAGGTGCAGTACCAGTCCTGAGATGCCGGTCGTGAGTGAGAAGACGCGAACGGCGGTCCACCAATCTTCGCAGGATATCGAATGTTGACTCAGCCAGCCTGGACGATGGGGAGGTCAGCGAGAGATGGAAGGAGGAGGAGGGAGGAGGGACGGAACAGGCTGTTTGGAGGGTGATGGAGTTGAGCCAGGAGAGTTCCCATTTGAGGAAGAGGGCGACGAGCGGGATCTGCATGATGGCGATGACCTGCGCGACCCAACACTCGTCAACTCGACGCTTTTCGTCTTTCGAGGCTGACGGGCGCCGACTCACGCCAAACGAGATGACCGCGCCTTCTTGCAAGTCCCGCGAGGGGAGCAAGAGCGTCGCGATGACGTCGACGAGGAGGAAGGCGAGGACGATGTACCAGACGAGTGCGACGAGGCAGGAGTAGGCGATGGCTTCGAGCCCGTCGCCCAGTTCGCTCAGTCCAGTCCAGCCCGAGACGACTGCGGGGCAGTATCAGCGTCGTCGAGAGTCGACGTATGCAGTACACGCACGATTGAAGGCGTAGCCACGGAGCGCGATGATCGCGAGGTCGACGAGGAGGGTGAGCGCTGCGACGGCAAAGATGGTCCCGGCGAGGAAGCTTTGCTCGAAGAGCTTGCGCGGCGAGATCAACATGAGCTTGACCATCGCTTCGATGCACTAGCCAGCCCCGCGAGAAGAGCGAGAGAGCATCGTCGTTGCGAGTTGTGCGCGAGTGAGGAGGTTCGAGCCGGACAATCCGCGGAGCCAGCGGGGAAGTGCGAGCTCGATGTGCCAGTCAGCCAGCGTGTCTAGCTCGTTGTAAGCCGTGTAAGTGTAGCTTTAGAGCAGTAGAACTGGGTTGTAATGGCGCAAAGGACGAGGCGAGCGAGCGGAAGCTGCGGCGGAGCTGATCGACCCGGCTAGACGGCATCCCGCGCCGTGCCGAGCTCGCCGCGCCCTTTGGTCAAATCTCTTCGTCGCGAAGGCTTCGCTCTCTCGCTCGTTCTGCTCCCGTGATACACTCTAATACAGCATAGACTCTCACCGATAGACCCACTCAGCCACACACGCGCAACTCGCGACTCGCCAGACCCACTTCACCCGCACGCTCGCCATGTCCCCCGTCGCCATCAACGATCCCACCGAGAAGCGCACCCAGGCGCCCACCAAGCCCTGGAAACCCGTGCAGACGTCGCCCCTCGTCGAGCGCATCTCGAACCCGATCCGCGAAATCGTCGCCAACATCGACCTCTCTGCTCCGCCCGAGAAGGGCGTCGAGAAACCACTCATCAACCTCGGATTGGGCGACCCTTCGGTTGCAGGCAACTTCCCGCCTGCGCCTGAAGCTATCGCAGCCATCGAGGCGAGTCTCAAGTCCGGACGCGCGCTGGGCTACCCCGAGAGCGTCGGGTACCCTGATGCCCGCGAGGCCGTCGCCAACTACTTTGACGAGGGGCCGGGAGGGAACTGGCGCATCTCGAAGCAGGATGTCGTCATGGCGCACGGAGCGAGCGGCGCTCTCGAGATGTGCATCTCAGTCCTCGCGAGCGAGGGCAAGAACGTCCTCTTCCCCAAGCCCCTCTTCACCGCCTACGAGACGATGGCTGCGACGACCGGTGCCGAGATCCGCTACTACAACCTCCTTCCCGAGTCGAACTGGGAGGTCGACCTTGCGCACCTCGAGTCGCAGATTGACGAGAACACGGCGTTCTGTATCCTCAACAAGTGCGTCCCGCTCCCGCTTCCTTCGCTTGCCCCTCTCGCTGACATACTCGCACACAGCCCGTCGAACCCGTGCGGCTCCAACTGGAGCGAGGCGCACCTCCGCGACATCGCCGCCGTCATGAACCGCCACCAAGTCGTCGTGATCGCCGACGAAGTCTACGCCGGCCTCGCGTGGAACGTCACCGGTCCCCCTCCCGCTTCCGCCACTCAGCCCGCCGTCGAAGGCAAGTTCAACCGCCGCGTCTTCACGCCTTACGCTTCGGTCTGCGGCTCGGCACCTTGCCTCGTCGTTGGAGCCGTCTCGAAGCGGTGGCTCGCACCGGGCTGGCGTCTGGGCTGGACGATCGTCCACGATCCGCTCGGCGTGATGGGTGCCGTCCGCATCGCACTCGGCAAAAAGGCCTTCGTGATCCAAGGCCCAAACTCGACGATGCAGCGCGCCCTCCCCTCGATCCTCGCCAACACTCCCGAGTCGTTCTACGTCAACACGATGGTCGAGCTCGAGCGCGTCGGAAAAGCCCTCTTCGACCGCCTCGCCCGCATCCCCGGTCTCAAGCCCTGCCTCCCGCAAGGCGCGATGTACCTCATCTGCGGCTACGAAGGCCTCGATTTCGAAGACGACAAGGCGTTCGTCACTGCGCTTCACAAGGAGGAACGCGTGTTCATCCTTCCTGGCGCGGCGTTCCGTTTGGATGGGTTCATGCGGTTCGTCACGACTACGCCGCTCGAGACGCTGCTTGATGCGTGCGACCGCCTCGAGGCGTTCTGCGCAAGGCATCGCAAGGTCGTCGCTTAGATCCCCCTTACACTAGACTTCCCATACAGCCATACGACGCTCTTCTTCTAGACTCGCACTTCGCACGCCTTGAGATAGATATACCCACATCCTTTCGTAGACTTCGTTCCCACTCCGTACACCCGTTGTTGCATCGCACATCTTGTTTCGCTCAACCGCAGACCATCCGAGTCGAACAAGCAACCAAGCGAGTTCTCGCTCCTCCTCTCACTTCGTCGCTCGCGACGGCGGAGACAACATTGAAAGTATGCAAGCGAGCGGAGCGACAGCTAGAAGAAATCGGAGACCTTCTTATTGACGCGGACCGCATTCGAGAAGCCCTCGTTGAAGCGGTACGTCGCTTGTCGGACGCGCTTCAGCGGAGGCGGCGCGATGGCGAGCGAGTCGCCTTCTGCAGCTGCGAAAGAAAATGTCAGAAGCGTTAAGAAGCTGGAAGGAGGGGGTCGACGCACCTGCTGCGGGAGACCCTGCTTTAGGGAGAATAGCGCGCCCGAAGAAGTCGACAGCCTGCTTCGCCTCAGGCGCAACGGACGCAGCAGTCTTCGTCGGGTTGCTCAGGGTGTGAGCAGACGTCAGTGGAGGACCAGCAGGCCGCGAGATCGAGAGACGCACGTCTTGTAAGCGGAGAGGATCTCGCTCGCCGTCTTGA
>NW_015622972.1:87995-93937 GCF_000320785.1 Rhodotorula toruloides NP11 | reverse complement strand
CGACATACCGCTCGTCCGCGCCGACTCCGTCACCCGAGGGTGCTCCGCGCTTCCTCGGCGGCTTCTTGAACAGCCGGTCGAGGACTTGCGACGAGGATGTGCCGGTGTCTTTCTGGCCGAGGGCGGAGGAGCGGATCGCGTGCTCGTCAACGGTCGAGCCGTTGCGCTTGATGAACTGCGATCGTACGCGCGTCAGTACGACGTTTGCGAACGAATTCGCTGGGAAAAGAAGCGACGTACCTGCAGCGTGTTCAAGCAACTCCGCAAGTCGCCCTCAGCGACGTCAACCAGCAGCGACAGATGCTTGTTCTCCGTCGACAATCCTTCGACGTCGCAGATCGTGCGGAGGCGCTTGATGAGCATGGGCGCGGTAAGCGGGTTGAAGCGGATGATTTTAGCGAGGGGCCGGAGAGGGCGGAGGGCAGGGGCGTAGCTGTGCGAAGCGAGTGATGTGAGCATTCGAGCGAGACTTGCGACATCGCCAGGCGAGGAAGGGCGACGATAAAGGTGGCCGGGACTCACAGGTCGTTGCAGATGCAGATGATAGGCCGGAGTAGCGGTCGTTGCTGCTTGCCCTTGCCCTTTCCTGCTCGAGATGCGCGTCAGCAGAATGTCAACGTACTGAAGAATCTTGACAACGTACTCGACGGCTTCTTCAGCAACGAGCCCTCCGTGACGAGCTTGACGAGCGTCTTGCCGAAGCTCTGCGAGACAACGTGAACATAGTCATCAGCCCTTCGTCCAGAAGTACCGAGACCGAGCACGCTCGCGTAGACTCGCCGTATCTCCTCCGCCTCCCGCTCCATCAATCTCATCCACCACAACACACGTAGGGCTCACCGCTCCCTCCTCCCTCTCCCTCTCCTTCCCTTTCCCGCCCGCTCCCCCTCGTCCCGGCTTCCACCCACTCGTCAACGCCTGCGAATCGACCGCATTCCGGATGCGCTCATCGACGATACGGGAGGTCCGGTCGTCCGAGGCGTTGATTTCGAGGACTTGGTAGCCTGCTTGTCGGGCTAGGACGTGAGCAAGGGTGGTTTGGCCCAGTCCTGGGGGCCGGAGAGGAGGAGAATCTGCGAGGGAGAGCGAGAGCGAAGGTCAGCGTCGGAAGAGGGAGAGGCGGAGAGGAAGCACCTTTTCTTGCGGCCGTCCGTACGGGTCGGGAGCCTGATCAACCCGTCAGCATCTCTTCAGATCTCCAAACGATCGAAAGCCGCGAACGTACCGCCTCCTGAAAGCCTCCTCCCTCCGCTCCTCCCGCACCGAAGGTCCCCTCCCTCGCCCTCTTTTTGCTCCTCTCGCGCTTCAGCTCGGCCGCAGCAGTCGCCTTCGAGGTGCCTTTGGAGACGCAGGCGTCCCATTCTTTGAGCCAGAGGAGGGCGGTGCGGTGGACGCGCTGTGTATGCCAAAGGTGGAGAATGGGTGTCAGCGGATCAATCTCCCACACGAGCAGCGACACGTCTCGTCTGTCACGAACGAGAGACGTTTGCGCGCAATGAAGCGTGAGACCCGAAACGCACCTCGTCGCCGAGCAAGTCGACAAACCGTTTCGGCCGGTACCGGTCGGTCCAGAGAGTGGTCTCGACGGGCGTAGCGGCGGCGCGGGAGGTCTTCGATGGCGAGGAAGCGAGGAGGGCGGCGTTCGTACTGCGAGGAAGGAGGAGCGTCAGTTTGCGAAGGTCAATCTCCCCGACAGCGATGAGCTCCATCGTCTTGCGAGGCAGCAAGCGAGCAAAGCGCTGAAAGCTGGACGTAGACCTACGCATCGGCCTCGCGCTGCTTCTCTGCCATCGCGGCAGCGTGCTCGACCCGCGGAGGAGAGGGTGGTAAGGTTTCTCGAGCATGCTCGACGCGAGTTGTTCCAGCGCAGCGAGTTCCTCCTTCTGCGCGCGCGGACCAGATCTTCACGTCAGCACATCTCGGCCGCAGCGAGTGAGCCTGACGAGTCAAGGCTAGGAGACGCACCTTGTTCGACGTCGCACCCGCTCCAACGCCCTTCCACCCCTCCAGCCTCTTCCGCCTCTTCAACACGACCTTCGATCCGTCCAGCCTCGTTGCCTGGATAGGCGCCGCCTCGATGTATCCGGGCGGGAGGACCGACATGTTGAGGTTCGACACGGAGCCGTAGGCTGAGAGGTAGTCGGGTTGTGCGAGCGAGAGAGGCCGGCCTTCGAGGTGGGTGCGTGAGAGATGGAGGACGTGTCTATGGGCAGGATGGCGCGTGAGGAGCGGGTCAGACGGGCCGAGGAGGAGAAGAACGCACCATTCGCGGTCGTGAAGGAGGCCACCTCCTCCTCCCCAGGCACCCGCTCTCACTCCTTGATCCTGTCGAGCGAGATCTGTAGGAAAGAGACGCAAAAGTTAGTTCCACTGCGCAGCGCCCGCTCGACCGCACATTCTGAACTCGGCGGACACGGACCTCCTCTCCTCCCGTCCCGCAACACACCACTTCTTCAGCACCTCTGTCCTCTTACGTACAACCGCCAGCCATGCCCAGCTCGGTCACATCGCGCGCCTCGAGCAATTCGGATGCGGAGAGAGCGAGTCGCCATCACCCGATCCCGCCCCGTCACTGAACCGCGCTGACCTTGGAGCCGACGACAGCCTGAGCACGTGAAGAAGCCGCTCTGGAAGGCCTTCACCACCGCCCGCCAGAACCGCAACCCTGGCATCCTCCTTCCCGTTGTCCGTGAACAGCACGCCAAACCCGTCCACGGCGGTGTCCAAGAAGGCCTCGCAACCAAGATCGCAACCCTCGAAACCACCTCCCTCTACCTCATCACCAGCAAGGCGGAAGAGCAGGCTGACATAGTCGACCTCCGAAACCAACTCGCCTCGATTCAGTCGGATGTCGAGAAGCTGAGGACCGCCTGCAACGACCTTGTCAAGATCGTCCAGTACTTGACTCCCAACATCTACGTGTATGTCTTCGGCGTCCTCGCAGGGGGGGCAGTCCTGGGTCTGCAGATCGCGAATCGTCAGTCTGGTTTGTCCTCCGTTTGTTGACGCGCTGTGCTGAACGACTTGGCCATGCAGTCTGCCACGCAGACCCCCGCTTCACTTTCTCCGCCGCCATCGTCGGCCAGGTCGCTGCCCTCGTCGTCGCTGGATTTGTCGTCTACTCGTACGTTTCCCGCTGCGACCCTTTCACCGATATCCCGGCTGACCTCGTCTCCCGATCTCTGCCGCTGCGTTCATCTCCACCATCTCCTTCAGTTGGTTCAAGACGCGCCCGCTCGCCGCGAACTTGGCCATCTTGCCGGCTCCGGTGACGGCGCGTAACGTTTAGAGGAGGACGAGGACTCACAATCTCGTCGTAACGGTTCTTGGTCTGGGCGTGACGGGGTTTCTGAGAATGCACTTGATTATCCGGGCGCTGGCAAGCCGAAAGGCAGGTCTGTAAGCGAGTCGAGTGAGTTGGCAAGGAGAGGGGTGTCGCGATGGAGGAGGACGAAGGGGACGCACCTCGCACGGCCTCTAGGTTTCTATGGCTCTACAGCGATAGGACAAGCATCATTGTAGCTGTTCTGGCGAGAGCGAGGGAGCAGTCGAAGGGAGACCTGCTCGCGAGGCGTCACCTCGAGGCATTCTCTCCCCAACGCGCCGTCCTCGTCGCTCGGGCCGCTCTGAGGCATACGAGTGCACTGCTACGACTCTCAGAACACTGCGCTTTCGCCGTCACCCGCCCGCATCGCGTTCCCACGCCGAACGAGACCCGGCCTCCTCCTCGCTTCATCAGCCAGAACTCGCACAGCACGCAGCACGCTCCTAGGGACGACGCGAACGTCGAAGGACTTCGTTCCAAAGCGCTCGGTGCCAACCACATCGAAGCGCAGCTCGCCACACACGACCCTCACCCACTCTCCTACCCTCCTCCTCCTCGGCATGTCCCTCCCCTCGCTCGTCCCACGACTATACGTCGACGTAAACGACATCCCGCCTCTGATACCCAAACGCATTCTGAAAGCCCTCTATCCCTATTCCAGCCTCTTCCCTCACGTCGTCGACACTCGCACCGACTGCCCGCCGTGGACCGCTGAACTCGAGGCGTACTTCCAGACCTTCCACTGGCAGGTCTGGGTGTGGTTGACGATCGATTGCATCACGGAGGAAGAAGCGTTGCAGGGCCTGCGTGCCAGACTTGGCGAGTTGGAGCAGTCGAGGCGCGCGCAGGAGGCCGACGAGGGAGCGACTCGCGAAGACTTGAGGACCGCCATTACGCTCATCGAGGCGAGACAACGTTTGCGATGGGAGAGGCTCTATGGTGCGCACTTCTCCCTCCCCATACGCTGTTGGCTAACGATTGCGCTCGGCAGGTCTTTGGGACGCTCGCGAGAAATTCCTCGCCCGCTTCGACAACGGCCGATGGCGCTTTTCCACCAAAAAGGCGATTGCTGCGGCTCTCGGAACTGCCGACTTCAAGCATCCAGAGGCGGCGGAGCAGTCGTGTGCGTCAGCTGGTTTCACGGTCTTCACTTCGCTCTTCGCGGCAAGCCCGCTCACAATCATGGATCGTACAGTGTGGCCCATCTCTGAACCGCCGGAAGACGACGTCGACGTCATCCGCCTGACCGAGAAAGACAGCAAGTGGACGCAGTACGCTATCCCAGCAACTCCGCCAGCAGGGGATTCCGTAACGGAGAACAGGAGCTGGGATGCCGCCGACTCGGATCTGGACGACGAGGCGAGCCTGCCTGTGCCGGATCACCCGTGGCGAGAAAGCGACGCGGTACCTCTTCTCGCCGCGCCCGTCAATGGAGCGCGCTCGTCCGGCTTCTCTCTCAGTTTCTCCGGTCTACTTCGCCACCGCTCCCCTCAGGCCGTGTAGTGCGTCTTCGATTCTTACGCTTCAATGGCACGCGCCGCCCAGCCTGACGCGCTTCTCCCCTGCGAAGGCTCGACTTCCCCACCAGCTTTTACAACACTCGCATCGCATAGGTGCGTCCTTTCCCCGCTGTCACTCGCCACATCTGCACGCTGACACTCCCCCTTCGTGCGACCGGGCGACGTTCGCCTCAGCAGCACCTCGCGGACCGAACTCGACGGCATCCTCGCGCTTCTACCTCGACAAGCAGGTGCGCAAAGCCTTTCCTACTGCACGACCATTCTGCCCTGACGTCACGTTGTCGGTCAGCAGACTCTCTCGTCTCTTCTGCTCCTCGCCGCCTTCCTTCCTCCTCACCTCGGCGGTCGTACCATCCTTCCCCTCCTTCTGTTCCCCGACTAGTTGTTGTTGCACTCAATATACATCCTTTGTGTCAGTAGCCATCCCATACTGTTCGGACTGACAATTCGCAACGCCTGTCTAGTTCCGCAAAGGCAATTGCATGCGCTTTCGGCGGAAAGACTCAGCTCTGACAGCGTCTCCTGGACTCGCAAGGAGTCTTCCAGCGCTGTGCATCGAGTTTGACGAGCGAAGCCGGCCATCCGCGTCGAATAAGCGAGCATTTTACTCGCTCCTCCTCTCACTTCGTCGCTCGCTACGGCGGAGATAACATCGAAGCTATGCAAGCGAGCGAAGCTACAACTGCTAGAAGTCGGAGACCTTCTTGTTGACGCGCACGGCGTTCGAGAAACCCTCGTTGAAGCGGTACGTCGCCTGTCGGACGCGCTTTGGCGGAGGAGGCGCGATGGCGAGCGAGTCGCCTTCTGTAGAAGCAAGGGGCGACGTCAGAAGCGTTCAAGAAGCTGGAAGGAGGGGGTCGGCGCACCTGCTGCGGGAGAGCATGCCTTCGGGAGGATCGCGCGCCCGAAGAAGTCGACAGCCTGCTTCGTCTCAGGTGCTACGGGCGCCGCAGCCTTCGCCGGGTTTCTGAGAGAGCGAGCAGCGTCAGTAGAGGACGATCAGGCGGCGAGCTCGGGAGACGCACGTCTTGTAGGCGGAGAGGATCTCGCTCGCCGTCTTTGTCGGCCCGGCAGAGCTGTCGCCTCGCCTCAGCAGT